>NW_004797518.1:494983-504862 GCF_000002075.1 Aplysia californica | reverse complement strand
TATCATCATCATCATCATCATCATCATCATCATCATCATCATCATCATCATCATCATCATCATCATCATCATCATTTTGAGATCAAAACAAACGTTCCAATTTTTACTGTGAAATTAAGTAATTACACGTAAGTTGCCTGATTTAAGGTTTGCTCCCTTCTTAATCGAATTCGACTTTGACCCAGGGAAGCAACTGCGATTGATTTTTGTGGCAACAAATTGGCATAAGCTGGGGCAATCTAACACAAATGGAAGTAGTCGTTCATCCTGCAAAAAATAGAAATCTTTTAATCAATCTACTCCCAACAATATGCCCGCCATGTACGCTTTGCATCGACCACAATGTCAAAGTGCTATAGGTATTTACAACAGCAATGGCTTTTGTATTATTGTGCAAACAAGAGAGATTCATTCTCCGACAAGGCTCACCTGTGATAATTCGCATTAGCCTAATATTCTATACCCAAATGTATTTGGAAGTAGTTGCGCTCTCTCGCTGGCTGCGACTTTGTTTCGTACACAGAAGGGCAAACACACATTGCTCCAATGTGTAAGCACTATTTAAGTCAGGGCTACCCTAAATAAACGAGCACTAATTAAAGTTTGATAGAAACAACACTGATCCAGGTTGAGCGCTTTAAGTTATTAGTTGGTAACCAACGGCAACTGCAACAGGGCGCGAACTGAAACTATAAAATCGATAATGGAAAAAACCCGCCAGACAAACAAAACAAAACAAAACGAAACATGACGCTGAGTATAAAAATGTGGCTATCTCTTGGTCATTAGCATAGCAATCCGAGCAATTTGAAAAAGTGCTGGTGACAACATCAGGCTTGCTCCCAATTCATTTTATAGACGTACACGAGACGTTCAACGCTGGCTTGTAATAGAACAAGTGTCGATTTTTGAACAATTCTGCCTATCTATAGATTTTTGGCAATTTGGTAGAAGGTTGCAGTCGCAGTAGTGCACTTAAGAACACGGTATATTAACGTGGACAAAAACTGATTATAACAACATAAGAGAACAACTGTAGCCTAGAGAACAGAAAGCGTACAGAACACTAACTGGTGATCTCTTTATTCAGAAGCACCTTAAAGTCTAAGACGCTTTCATTAAGTTATTGATAGAAGTTGTAGTTGTGTATTGATTCGTGTTGCGACTTTATAAGAACAGTGTCCAAACATAAAGGTTCTGGTTCTGCAGTGGAGGGAAGTCCACAACTATTACACGACATCGTTGTGAAATCCTACCAGTATCACTAAAGACGTGTCTAAGAAAACCAACAGAAGGATGAGCTGTGACTGCAGAACGTCGATACTTTTTCTCTCACTGAAATATGCAATTGTCTATCTCCAGCTGAGTGGTGTCTATGTACCGTCTACGTGTTTGTACAAGGAATCTGCAAATAAGCATAAGAACACAAGGAAAGTACTTGATACAAGAAGTTGTACAGATGCAACTAACGATGAATGTGAGGAGAAACAGTCTATGTAAGCAATTCCACACATCCAGAAAATAAAATTGTTCTGGGTGTCAAAGTGGCATATTTTGTTTTGGTAATTGGAGGTCAAATTATAAACCTAGCTCGGTCTGCTTTCATTCTTTCAATCGCATTCAATGATATTAATTATTTTGTCTTTTTATTGACAATGTTCGTTTCTTCGATTGCGTACGGGCACACTGTCTTCTTCTGCAGCTATACCAACAAAACACAATTTACACAATATCTTCAGAATCTCATTACGTACGAAAATAAGTTTTGTTTTCAAACAAACCTCCAAAAGTTGGGAAATACGTATTGCTTGTTTTTCATTTTAGCGTTTATTTTCCAAGTCTTAAATGCTTCCTGGTGGACGGTAGCGATTCTTTTAGCTGATGAGACAGATGTAATTAAAAGCCAATTGTGGCCTCTCGTAATTAAGAAAAACACAATGGGATATATTACAGGCGTCCTTATGGCAGCAGGGATCTTTTTCAGCGCATGTATTCAATATGGCATGCATTTCTTACGTGGAATAATTGTTACTCTCCTCCGCGGAGAGTTCCGCCATTTGGAGAAAGAGCTCTACCCCATCATGCTTTCCGCAGCCGACAATACAAGCCTAGATCTAAGTGAAGATCGTTTCGAAAAGTTTTTGCGTCAGTTTCAAGCGGCGTATCTTTTAATGACGGAGAGCAATTCTATAGTCAAGCATATTGTAGCAAATGGCATAGGGACTTCCACCCCTGTGGTCTGCCTCGTACTGTTCGGACTCATCAGCGGTTCCCTGAAACTGGACCAACTAGCCGTATTGTTGCTTCTCATCGCGACCAGCATTATCGGGCTTTTCGTCACAGTTTGGACTCTGGCTGCTTTGAACTCACAGGTACATTTATGTTGTCTGTATTGTTTTACTTCTTAAAATTTTAACCATATTTTGTATTAACTCTGTAATGGCGACTTTACTGTCAAAAGAGTTAGCATGAGGAGAAAGGGTCGGGACAAAGGGAACCCAGGAAAGCAGCGGTTGGGGACTTAGGACGCAGGGTGCTCTTCTCTTAGCTAATTTGAAACACTGGGCATTTATTTGAAGAGAACTGATAAAAAATAGCATATTTGGGTATACTCTGTAGCTTATTTGAACTAATTTGTTTTCCTGTTTCCAGGATTGAAAACAGCCATTTGGTTACTTTATTGCTTGTTTATATGCGTTTTTGCTTAATAAAATAAGCGCTAGTAAATGTCTAACTTGTTGCAAATGTCAAGCTTGTTGTTAGTCATAAGAATACAAGTTTTTAACAGACCTTAGTCTGGTTTTCCCCGTGTACCAGCCTTTAAAAAATCTGAAAAAGTGTTCCAAATGCAGAAAATGTCACTTATTTACATGTATTAGATTTTATACGCTGTCATGTGTTCCAGATCTAAATTCCAAGTGAGGACCGCTTTAAAATTGGAGTAGTCTCTGCCCGAACGTATGCCATACAAAAGCACGCTGTGCTCAAACGCACGCTTTCGTCATGGGACGGTTTTTTTAAACTTTAAAAATACATGTATAATTTAGACGTACAAACACAAGGTCACTTCTTCTAAACGCACCTTTCGAACCGCGAAACACGCCGACTGGTAAGACTTGGCAAGGGGAAATTTTCGCTACAACCTGCACAGCTTGCATAAGACAAGCCTGGACAATAGGATACATGTACCAATTAACAATTTGGTGAGACTGCCCCTTGCGCAGAACAAAGAGAGTAACGGACAGCGTTTTCACACCCGGCTATCCACGGACACATACATAGGTGTAGGACTTATTGGGTCAATCGGGAGATATGTTTTCGTTCGAAGGGGCTGGGGGGGGGGGGGGGGGGGTAAAATAGTGTCTTTTGTTTGGTCACTCCAAATGTGTCTACGAGAGAAGGTTTCTGACTGGTGTTTGGGTGACTGCATGTAATGTTTGGTTGGGCCTTTGATGCGCAACACGTGTGAAAGCTGTAGAACAATATTATGCTCAAAGATTAGTAAAGTAATTACTTGAGCTTGAAGAACTTATAAAGTGCTTGTTCAACGAATCACAAGAGAAAAGTCTCTCTGAATGTCTAATTCCGATGTCTTCCACGCATTTACCAAATTGCAAAAGACGACATGCAGTTGGGAGTGGTCGCGTGGCTGAGCGCTTTTCCCAGACTATTACCAGTTTCCTCTTCTTAGTCTTATCTGTTCCCGACATTTAATAGTGCATATCAGTTCTGTAAGTTCATCTCTCTGCTCTTTCTCCCCATCCTTTCAAAGCCTTTGTATTCATAATTCATGACCATAGTCGGGGAATCTTTTACCAAACAATCATGTGCCATCTTATTATCGTCCAAAGTGACCCCCATCCTCCTGAAGGAAGGTCTCTAAATTATCATGGAAATGAGATGATTGCGTTCCTTCCTCCCTCTTGTACAGGTACTACTAGTAAATGCAAGCTCAGTTAAAAACCCAGCTCAGCAGCCTTCCCGAACACCGTGTGTTTAAACGGATGTTACTGTACAGATATTAATCGTTTCTCTGGTTTCCAGCCGAAATACATGATAGCAATATTCTTAGTAGTTTAGTTTAGTATGGGGTTTTACGGCGCTCGCAACTGCATAAGGTCATATGAGCGCAATATTCATAGTCTGAACAAAATTTTAAAAGTATGCTGAGTAGCCATGCAAGAAAGAACATGCCCTACCATCCGCTGATCAGTTCTGCTGACTATCTTTTTAAAAATCTTTTTGAGAAAACTTAGTCAGTTGAAATATTAATACGAACCGAAATTTGTTAATGTATTTTGATTTGCTATTTTAAGATAGTATACAGGCATGGGAAAGTGGATAGTTAGCATGGTAATGTGTGTAATATGCTTATGGTTGTGCGTTTGGAATATCCATGTATTCTGCTGTGTTTGTTGCTATTTTCTGGGTTTTTAAAATCTGAGTTCATTGTATGCCCCTAAGTTCAGTTTTCAGTCCCACCATAAAAGTTAACACAAAATCTTACCTGTTTCGTAATCCACTTTGACGTTGAATTTTTCATGACCCTAAACAAACATTACATATTAGTCCAATGTTTCAGCTGTAACAACTGTTGGCTTTTCGACTTTGCGTTCTATAATGAGGCATTTTAAAAATATATCTTTTACAATAAACCCTTGTAAAATGCCTACATTCTTCTCAAATTTTCATGCCCAACACACTTCAATCGAAGCATTTTCCAAGGCACGTCTTCAATGCAAGACTGACATACTTACAAGTGATGGCGTACCCCTCCTTCTTTTTCGAACCCTCAAAACACCCGAACCCTAAGGGGATGGATCACACCTGTCGCCCCCTCAACCCCTATCCCGTTCCTGCACTTTTGTTCTTTAAAGTTTTCTCCTTTCATCTCCTTTCCTTCTCTCTAACAATGTTCTGTCGTCTGCTTTCGTTTGCACTTTCTGCCCCCATCCCCTCACCTCCTTTGCCCCCTCCTCTGGGCTCCAGACTCCTTCTGCAGCCTTTCTACTGCTACTCCCTGGTTTTTTCTCACTGCTGTGCTGTCTTTCAGCCACAGCTCAGATCTTATGGCGTAGGTACTTCAGTGAACGCTCTCACTACAGCGTGATTCGGCTTCGGAAAGTCCCATTGGGTTTTGTTTCCGAACATGACGTGTCATCTCGACAGTGGGTTCAAACCAGAGCTGGGTAAGATTGAAGAATACCGGACCAGCGGACTGACTTTGCCTATGTCTCAACCTTAGGAATTCATAATTTTCCCGTTTTTAATATCTCTCAATGGAGAATCTCGGACCGGTAGATCTATTCATTAAAATTTTGTCAGGGGGGAGACCCCCCTGAACGTCCCCCCTCCCCCTCCTCCACCCCAACCACCCGCCCCACCCACCCCACTTTCTAGCGCAATAATGTACGAGTGGTCCGGTATTCTTCAATCTTCCCTCAAACTGCCCATATTTTTGTTTTTTTAATTTTGGGGACCAACATTCAAGTCCGATACATGTCTTTAAAGACCTTTGGATGGCCTTCAAAACGCTTTTTTCCAGGTCGATGTGTGACTAATGATCCTCGAGATATTTCAAGTTGAGAAATAGACAATTTTTAACCATTGATTTTTGATAAATGTTCCCGTCATATTTTTTTCAAACTACCCTTGTTGGTAAACCATTCTTTGTTCTTCCAGAAAACTTTTAAATCGTTATCATAGAAGTCTTACCTTGGCTAGTGTAGTTTTACCCTTTTATCAACCAAATCCGCGAAAAGCTAGCCGAACCCTTCCACCGTGACATCGCGCCGAGCCGTGACGTCATGCATTTTGGCCTTGAGCTTTTGGCTCCCTGTGTTCATTGTTTGAAATGTACGAGACAGGGAAATATATCGCCAAGAGATTTTTAAACTTCAGTTTAAAAAGTTTATCAATTTTAGTAATGTTTTATAATCATTGACTTTACATTGTGCCTTAGTTTATTCGATTGTATAAAGAAAACGAGACTTTTTAGACCCAAGTATTTCCTTTTCACTGAGCTCCCCCCTCCCTCCTTTTTTCCCCCTGCTCAAAGCCTTTCACTTTCATTGCGTAGGGCCTAGATCTAGTATGACGAGTCCGGACTCGTGTTGTTAACACAGTCAAAATTAAATTGGGACGCCTAGATCTAGTGTCTGATGCAATTATTTGCATGATAAAGTTTCTTAGGTCTATTGCTTGTAGTACTCATCCAGATTTTCTTTCTTTTCTGTCGCAAGAACAAGAACGAAAAATGCTATGAACTTGAATGTGGGATCCGTTGCATGCACCCCCCCTTCTCTCTCTCTCTCTCTCTCTCTCTCTCTCTCTCTCTCTCTCTCTCTCTCTCTCTCTCTCTCTGTGTGTGTGTGTATGTGTGTGTATGTGTGTGTATGTGTGTGTGTGTGTGTGTGTGTGTGAGTGTGTGTGTGTGTGTGTGTGTGTGTGTGTGTGTGTGTGTGTGTGTGTGTGTGTGTGTGTGTGTGTGTGTGGTTTCGTGTGTTCTCACTCCCCTCCTATTTTCATAACCGTACCTCATTTTTCTTCTCCATCCCACATTACCTGCTCTTCAACTTCATATATATATATATATATATACATTTTCTCTATTATATATACTTCCTGTCGTCTTACTTCTCTTATAATAGCAGCCGCCGCCATCTTTCCACGACTCACGGTATTAGCAGTGTAAACCTATTACTCTTTTCCACTAATGAAACAACCATGAAGAAAGATGGCAGTTGCGACAAACTTTTGCCATTAAGTTCTTATTTTAGGATATTTTTTCCTTCCTCTGGTATCCTTAGGATGTCGAGGGGAAGTGCAGGTTTCGGCGTCTGTGATAGATATGTTAATTAGTTTTATACTATACTTGGAGCTATTTTAGCATTGTACTTCCAGTAAAATATATCTTTATATTTCACACGTGAAATATAGGCCTAGGCTGGCTACTGGCTAAGCTGTATCTAACACGTGAAGTATAAGAATTTGCATAAATTACTCCGCGCACTAGATCTAGGCCTATATTCGCCTTTTACTTCTATCCCTCTGTGTAGGCTAAGCAAAATAGGAATAGCCTAGATCTAGATCTAGAATCTAGATCTAGATAGATTTAGATCTAGTAAAAACTTTTAAAACTTTAAAACTTTTAAAACTTCGCTGCAAAGCGCACTCACCATGGGCAACCAAACACTATAGTCTCCCAGTCTCGCTGCCCTCATATTTTCCTGGTGCCGCACTCTTCTTTTGATGCTTTGTTCACTCATTCTTTGAAATGGCGCGATTCCTCTTCAGTGCCTCCCAGTTGTTTGGGTAATTTGTGAAATACATCTTTCAAACGTTCATGTATTTTTGGTATTGTCTTTTATATTTCTGAGATTTACGACTTCTCGTTGTTTCTTTGCTTCTGGCCTTTTCCTGTTTGGTGTGTCAATAGTCATGATGACTAGTCTGTGGTCAGTGTCTGTGATGTAGATGGGGATCACTCTTGAGTCTCTGATTTTTCTCAGTTTCTATCTTTGGCCAGGATAAAATTAAAATCAATTTGTGATGCTATCTTTAGGTCATTCAATTTTACCAAGTTTTAACTTGACTCCTTTTGTGTTTGAAGAGGATATTTGATATGACGAGGTCATGTTCTGCGCACAACTGTAATAGCATTTCTCCATTGCTGTTTTTTTCTGTTTCTCTGTCACTGTTTGGCCTCATGTATCTCTCCCACATCGTCTTCATTGTTTCCACTTTGCCATTAAAGTCCTTCATGATTGTCACATTAGCTTTGTCATCCACGGTGTTTAAAAGGTCACTCAGTTGATCATAGAACTGATGTCGCTGTTCTTCGGGGTGTGAGTCATTGCATGGTGCGTATATCTGTACTATTTGATGACTCTCAGTAATGATAATATTCTATGGTGATTTCCCGCTTTATACCATACTCGTTGAATTTATATTCTTCAAGTCTGTGTTAAGCTTTTTTTAGTTTAGTTTTAGCATGGGTTTAATTGCACTTGCAACACAAATAGGTTATACAGTCCATGCCGGCTTTAAGCACGGCCATCGGGAGAAAGCTTAAGCGTGCTTAAAGCCGAAGCGTGCTTAAGTGCGAAGTAGACATAATCCAGAGATTTTCATGTAGAAAATTCCCCGTGCTATTTCCATTTGTTTGTAAGTAGGCCTATAGCGGTCCCACAAAAGTGTGCACTGTTATTTAGACACCCGCCATGGTAGTTTTTGTTCGCTTGTTTGTTTTTGTTTTGTGATCGAATGGGAAATGAAAACTTAATTTAGACGGCCAGTCACGATACAGCACACTAGGCCTACTGTAACACACTGCCTGTGCGTACCACTGCCCGCTGTGCCACTCATACCACCGCCTTCATCCCACCTCTCGCGTGATACACAATCAGGATTAATGGGTAGCGAGGGTCAAAGGTGAAATCGCAGCCAGCCTCCCTTTCTCATCTCCCCGACTCTTTTTTTTTTTTTTTGGATCGTGTGTAGCTTTGCCTAGGCTAGATCCTATGTCCGCGCGAACGGCTGTGTGCATCTCTCTGCCTTCCTCTCCGCCCGTGCGAGTGTGTGTGTCCATCACTTGCGTTCTTTGTGTTTCTCTTGACACACTTCACTGTTGCGGTGTAAACTGTGTTCGAACTTCGATGGGTCATCATGAAAATATTGACTGCGTGCTTGAAGCCGAAGTTACCGTGCTTATAGGCGTGTAATTTATATAGCAAAAATTCGGTAAGAGCCGTTTAGCGTGCTTGAGTCCGAAACATGCTTAAGGCCGGCGTGCTTATAGCCGGCACGGACTGTATAAGCCCCGAAGATTAGCGGTGTTACAAGAGAGTAACCTACACAGAAAAGAACGAGAACAGATAAGGACAGTTGATTGTTAATAGGGAAAAAAGGAACAAACCACACCCCAGAGCACCCGCCAACCTCCTGCTTGAGGTATACATGTAAGATTGAAACTGCTTTCTATTTGAATCATTTTCCCCCAATAGCAAGTTAAAGAACTCTTTTAAACCAAAATGAGTGATGTTTTTCTTTTGAAAATCGGACCATTATTATGGAAAGTGTGCCGTTTCTTTTTTGGGACAATAGGCATGGGACTCCCGACGTCACACTTATGACGTAATTAAACGGTAGGCCTAAATAGAATTTAACTCTCAATGTACTTGACTTTTATTTTTATATATTGATTCTGCATAAAACAACAAACAAAATGATACCTCAATGGTTACGATACAACTATTATTAAGGATTTTCTGACGTTTTGAAGCAAAATTTCGAGTTTTGGTGGCACAAAATGCAGTGCAAAAATTAGGCCAAATCAGGGCGAAAATTGATAATTTTTTAATACTAAAAAGGTCGCTGCTTCTGAACTAACAAAGATAGCACAAACATTTTAAAAGCTCTGAAAACAGAAAGCCAAGCTCTTTTCAATAATCCAGATTTTAGTGCCCTCGGAGAAGTTTGAAAATTTCACTGAAGTGCCTAGGTAAGATCTAACAACTGGCCTTCTCAGATAAGGGTGAAAAGTCTCGGAATCCCGTGTGCACATTGCGCAAGTTAAAGATCCCTTGGTGATCCAAAATTGATAAGAATAGGCTTTGGCCGCCACCCAGGCAAAATTCAAACTTTCCCACCTACTGAAAATGTTTATGTGTCCCGCGCGCTCATATGACCTAATGCAGTTGCAAGCACCGTAAAACACTTACACGCCACCCCCTAAAATACACACAAACAACAACAACTACAACAACAAAGCAAAAACATTTGTCCGTCCCCAACCGCTTTAATGGTCATGCTGCCACTGCTGCTTCCTGCTACTTATTTTCTCCACGCCCTCTCTCATTCCCTTTTTCTTTCTCACTC
>NW_004797518.1:479983-489983 GCF_000002075.1 Aplysia californica | reverse complement strand
AGACGTACACGAGACGTTCAACGCTGGCTTGTAATAGAACAGGTGTCGAATTTTGAACAATTCTGCCTATCTATAGATTTTTCGCAGTTTTGTAGAAGGTTGCATTGCAGTTGTGCACTTGAAAACACGGTATATTTGCGTGGACAAAAACTGATTATAACAACATAAGAGAACAACTGTAGCCAAGAGAACAGAAAGCGTACAGAACACTAACTGGTGAAATCTTTATTCAGAAGCATCCAAAAGTCTACTAAGACGCTTTCATTAAGTTATCGTTAGAAGTTGTAGTTGTGTATTGATTCGTGTTGCGACTTTATACGAATAGTGTCCAAACATAAAGGTTCTGGTTCTGCAGTGGAGGGAAGTCCACAACTATTACACGACATCGTTGTGAAATCCTACCAGTATCACTAAAGACGTGTCCAAGAAAACCGACAGAAGGATGAGCTGTGACTGCAGAACGTCGAAACTTTTTCTCTCACTGAAATATGCATTTGTCTATCTGCAGCTGAGTGGTGTCTATATACCGTCCACGTGTTTGTATAAAGAATCTGCAAATAAGCATCAGAATACAAAGAAAGTACTTGATACAAGAAGTTGTACAGATGTAACTAACTTTGAATGTTTTGAGAAACAGTCTGACTATGTAAGCAATTCCACACATCCGGACAATAAAATTGTTCTGGGTGTCAAAGTGGCATATTTTGTTTTTGTAATTGGAGGTCAAATTATTAACCTAGCTCGGTCTGCTTTCATTCTTTCAATCGCATTCAATGACATTTACTATTTTGTCTTTTTACTGACAATGTTCGTTTCTTCGATTGCGTACACGCACGTTTTCTTCTTCTGTAGCTATACCAACAAAACACAATTGACACAATATCTTCAGATGCTCATTAAGTACGAAAATAAGTTTTGTTTTCAAACAAACCTCCAAAAGTTGGGAAATACGTATTGCTTGTTTTTCATTTTAGCGTTTATTTTCCAAGTCTTAAATGCTTCCGGGTGGACAGTAGCGATTCTTTTAGCTGATGAGACAGATGTAATTAAAAGCCAATTGTGGCCTCTTGTAATTAAGAGAAACACAATGGGATATATTACAGGCGTCTTTATGGCAGCAGGGATCTTTTTCAGCGCATGTATTCAATATGGCATACATTTCTTACGTGGAATAATTGTTACTCTCCTCCATGGAGAGTTCCGCCATTTGGAGAAAGAGCTCCATCCCATCATGCTTTCCGCAGCCGACAATACAAGTCAAGATCTAAGTGAAGATCGTTTCGACAAGTTTTTGCGTCAGTTTCAAGCGGCGTATCTTTTAATGACGGAGAGCAATTCTATAGTCAAGCATATTGTAGCAAATGGCATAGGGACATCCACCCCTGTGGTCTGCCTCGTACTGTTCGGACTCATCAGCGGTTCCCTGAAGCAGGACCAACTATTCACATTGTTGCTTCTCTTCGCGGCCAGCATTATCGGTGTTTTCGTCACAGTTTGGACGTTGTCTGCTTTGAACTCGCAGGTACATTTATGTTGTCCGTACTCTTTTACTTCTTAACACTTTAACCATATTTTTTAAATTAACCCTGTAATGAAGAAAGTGGTAAGGGAACGCATTAGAGGAAAGTGTCGGGACAAGATGAAATCCGGACACCAGTTATTAGGGACTTAGAATTAGGGTGCTCTCTTCTCTGCTAATTTGAAACAGTGGGGAATTATTTGAAGAGAACTGATCAAAAATAGGATGTTTGGGTATACTCTGTAACTTATGCGAACTATTTTGTTTTCCTGTTTCCAGGATAAAAAGCAGCCATTTGGCTATTATTGCTTGTTTATATGCGTTTTTGCTTATATAATAAGCTCTAGTAGATGTCAAGCTTGTTGCAGATGTCAAGCTTTTGATTGGTCACTCCAAATGTGTCTATGGCAGAAGATTTCTGACTGGTGTTTGGGTGACTCTGCATGTTATGTTTATTTAGGTCTCTGATGCCCAACACGCGTGAATGCTGTAGAACAATATCAGGCGCGATTCGTCCATAGAGCACGGCCGTGCAGTGCCGCCCAAAATGTTTTAATGTTATATGACATAAAGCACACACAATAATAAAATAAAAGACGCCAGAAACAAACACTAGCCTAATATTATAAGACAAGGCCCTCGCTGGCGCCGTAACTGTCATTTCTATTCTATAGCGCCGTAAAACATCTACTATGCCATGCCTAAGTTCATGCGCAGTATCTAAACATAACAGGATAGTCAACGGTGGAAACCTGACCTATAAATCGCTCTTTGGGATAACCCAAGCGATGACGACACTTGTAGAGAGTTTGGCGATACATTAATATTA
Source organism: Aplysia californica (assembly GCF_000002075.1). NCBI lineage: Eukaryota > Metazoa > Mollusca > Gastropoda > Aplysiida > Aplysiidae > Aplysia > Aplysia californica. The sequence continues at coordinate 487,635 of NW_004797518.1, read as the reverse complement.
ATAAGACGGCACATCTCCAATGTGCTCCTGCCGAATAGCGCCGAAACACAGCCCACAGTAGGCAATCTAAAAATTAACGCTATAGACTGTGCACTATTCCATGCCAAAATTATATTATGGGCCCCGTCGCTATTTTAAGTGACTCTGTGACCGGGAACCTGAGGGAGGTGAACGTGACATACTTAAGTTGCCGTCCTATGAGTTGTGCTTTTGATCGGTTTTGTAGTGGAGTGGTGAACGGTATTTTTGAGTGTTCAGTACTAATGCAGGATGAATGAAATTGACGTTTAGCTAACAAACAGATTTAGTTCTAGAAGTCAAAGCCACAAGTAAAAAGAATAAAAATAAAAGCACAAGGTCCTCCTTCACCAACCCAAAGATAGATCCTAAAATTATACACCATCCCATTTACTCTGCCCTTGACTATCTTCAGCCTAATATAGCTTAATTGTGCACGCCCACTTTTTAGACCCACGAGCCGCCCCTGAACAATATTGTGCTCAAAGATTAGTAACGTAATTTGCTACGCTTGAAGAACTTGCAAAGTACTTGTTCAACGAATCACAAGAGAAAATTCTCTCTGAATGTCCGATTCTGATGTCATTCCCGCATTTACCGAGTTGCAACAGATGACAAGCAGTCGGGAATTGTTGCTTGACTGAGCGCTTTTCCCATACTATTACCATTTTCCTCTCTTTAGTGTATTCTGTTCCCGACATTAAAATTTAATAGTGCATATCAGAATCGCGAATGAATCTTTCTGCTCTCTGCCCCCCCCCCCCAACCCAGGCAACGCCTTTGTATTCATAATTCAAAACCGCTAACCGCAGTCGGAGAATCTTTCACAAAACAGTCACGTTCCTTCACATTATCAGCCAAAGAGACCCCCCCCCCCCTAGGGTGGTCTCTATAATTATCATGGAAATGAGATGATTGCGTTCTTTCCCGAACATTGTATGTTTAGGCGGAGATTCATCGTCATCAATGCGTTTCACCATTGACAGGGTATAGGCCAAATACAAGCTCCTTCCATTTATCTCTGTCTTGAGCCATCCATCCTAATTCGTTCCAAGTCAGCTTCATCTCTCTCATGTCCTTTTCCACACATCTCCTCCGTGCTTCCCATGGCCTACCCCTGCCTCGTGCTCCTTGTGGGTTCCACTGCATCGACTGTCTTGTGATATTTCGGCTTAGCTTTCTGACGGAGTGTCCCATCCATCGCCACTTTCTTAGTCCTATTTCTACTTTTATATATCCCTTTGTCCTGTCCTTTCCCGCAGCTCTTCATTTCTTATTCTATCCTGCCACTTAATTCTTAGGATACTCCTCATACATCTGTTGATGAAAATCTGGACTTTATTCAGCACTGTATTTGTTGTCTTCCAAGTTACGCAGCCGTAGAGGGGCACAGACTTGACCATGGGATTAAAGAGTCGAATCGTGGTTCGCAGTGAGATGTTGCTTGCTTTCCAAAGTTTTGATAATTGCTTGAATGCTGACCTTGCCTAGGCCAACACTCTTTGATAGGCTGTTGAGTTTCTTGGTCTTTTCTTGCATCTGAGCCTGTGTGTGAGAGAGCAGCACAAGGTCATCGGCGGAGTCCAAGTCGGTTCATTCAGCCATGTGTCAGTCAATGAGGATGGCTAAAGAGGTTCTTCAATTGTTGATGCTTTCATGACTCCATAACAGGAGACGATCCCGCCGTAGATATTGGGTACTTAGAATCAATAAGAAGAGAGACACATATATGGTGAATGCCATCACCTGATGGCAGAAATCCTTTCAGACGAAGAAAAATGCATGAAATATATCCGGATGAGACCCTCCACTTTTCAGCTCTTGTTGGACAAAATTGGACCCTACATAGAGAAGCGAACTACCAATTTCCGGAAACCCCTGTTAGCAAAAGAGCGTTTGAATTTGGAAAAAGACTGCTTGCTGACAAGCTGGATTTACTACAGGATACAGACAGTGACACAACCCTCCCATTTGTATTCGTAGCAGATGATGCATTTCCATTGAGAGGAAATTTGATGAAGCCATTTCCAAACAGACAATTAACTCCTGAGAAAGAGCTTTTTAATTATCGCCTATCACGTGCGAGGAATTCAGTTGAATGTTCTTTTGGTAGGATTTCCCAAATGTGGTGTATACTCCTGCACCAAATGGATGAACAGCCAGAGTCGGCAACAGATACAGTCAAGGCCATCACAGTGCTCCACAATTTCATTATCATGCAAAAACCTGGAAGATCGGTGCTACGGCACATTGAGGTTGATGTGGTTGAGCCCGAGCAGGCCTACCAACGTTCGACAGACTAGAAGTTATAAGGAGTAGAGCTACCAAAAATGGAATGGAAGTGAGAAATGCTTTCACGGGATATTTCTCGTCACCGCAGGGTGCATTGCCATGGCAAAACAGCAAATGCTATAACGTCTGATCAGTCCACACTCTCATTTAAAAAGGGTTATCCTTGCATCTCTTCTAATAAGCTAAAGCAGGCCTATAGTTTGAAACAAGTATACATTTTGTACAGTGTACATACGAGTACGTTCAGAAAAACAGACGGATAGACAAACAGACAGACAGACAGAAAGAAAGAAAGAAAGTTCTTACCAATGCATCCAACTTCGTTGGCTACTTTCTTCCATTCGGCCGATATCATGGCCCTGGTGCAGTAGTTTTGATCTGCTTTGTCATAAAGACATCTTCTTTTTTCAACTGCGTGTATTAATGCCTCCGACTCCATTTTATTCAAAATGCAACTATTCACCATGACTACACACTACAGCCACTACACAATCACGTCAGAACAGTTCAGCCGCACAGCAGACACTCGAAATTTTATTTCACTCGCAGCAAGTGCACACGTTGAACTTTTTCTGCTCCGACCAGCGCTGCGTCTGCTCCGCGCCCACTGTAGCGCCGTGCATTCAATCCTTCGTTAATAAAATTTGGCGATGCAACTTTTTCGGAGAAAGACGTCGCAATCGAAAAAGAAGCGTTGGAGAAGCGTGCACTGTGTTTGAGGCCTAAGATGAAAAATCCCCAGGGGAGGAGAAAGGGAGGAGATAGTACAGAACAGAGACAGGCGGAGAGCCCTTTTGGCGGCGCATACCCAATACCAGGATGAAAGAGGCTTGTGATTATGATGGTGATAATGATGATGATAATATGATGATAATGGTAATGATAATGATGATGATGATAATAACGTGGATCATTTCTATAGCGCCCACTCCCGTGTGAACATAGCTCTAGGCGCTTTACATAAAGGCATGTACGAACAATATTTACGCACGCACGCACGCACGCACGCACGCACGCACGCACGCACGCACGCACGCACGCCAAACACACGCACACACACACACACACACACACACACACACACACACACACTCACTCACTCACACATACACACACACACACTCACATACACACACACATACTTTCTTATCACATGAGCACGCCTACACATCGTCACGAAATGAACATATACAAATTAATGCATAATAAAATGCAATTCGCAAAATACGTAAATGGATACGTAGTCATTTACATAATATTGTACTGAGCTTGAATCTACTGACATAAAAAATGTCATTAAATGTATCTTTAAAGATATTTTGAATTTAAACTCAGATGTTGCATGTCTCAAGGGTTGGGGAAGAGAGTTCCAAACTGATGGAGTATGATGCAAGGTGGGCCAACGATCTCTCTTTGTGATCTCGTAGATGGAACGTAAATCCGGACGAGATCCCTAAGGTACGACAAAGCTTTGTTATTGACACATTTGTGGCATAATATTGCAATTCTATTTGACGCTAGCCTGCGTACCCGTTCTATGAACGGGAAAATAATGTTTTTTAGACAAAAATTAATGTTGCAATGTTAATAGAAATGTCAATACAGCAGTAATTTAAACAGTTACTTGATTAAAACAGGATGGTTCTATTCTATACCTGAATTTAAAAAAAATGAATTTTCAAAAGTGAAACTCACCTAAGACTGATGTATATCGTCCAAAACCTCTGGATATACAACATTCCTGGTTTGACAGCTGGGTGCCAAGATGTGAACAGCATCTTTATCTCCACTTCGGGACATGGCTACATCCAACATTCCATGTAAGAATACTGTGCATGTGAGATCTAGGCCAACTGTACTAAGAGACTGTTCCTGAGCTTTATGAATTGTCATGGCAAAGCATCATCTGAGGGGAAATTATAAAAGGAGTATACACATATTTAATTTTTGAGGCGCCTGTATTTGAGCATGAAATCTGGACTTTGTCCCTTCCATATTGAGGCTTGGTTGACTAGTTTTAGTGGGTTTATATTCACTCCGGGACTTGGCTACATCCAACATTCCATGTAAGAATACTGTGCATGTGAGATCTAGGCCAACTGTACGAAGAGACTGTTCCTGAGCTTTATTAATTGTCATGGCAAAGCATGATCTGAGGGGAAATTATATAAGGAATATAAAAATATTTAATATAATATAAAAGGAATATAAAAGGTAGATCTAGTCCACTGTCTGTTGGTTGAAGTATAATTCAAGGACTCCAGTGTTTTTCATTCTTTTATGGTCCAGAAAAAAGCTCAACCTCGATGACATTTGGCATGGTTTGTGCTACAACACATCTAGTACCATTCATTAATTTTGGTGGGTTAAGGGAGAGGAGGACCATTACGGACATACCAGTCTTTAATGCCGACCAGTTCAATGGAGTTCAGGAATTCCTCAGGATAGTGGGTTGCATCGTCCTAATTGAGTGCAGTATTTATACACTGATAGACTTTGAGTGTAGATGAAATCATGTCCATGAGTTTGTTGTTATTTTTTTGACTGTTTCATTTAAAGCGGCTACTCGTAGTATAGCCCTTTCCAATAGTTCACACATTTTGAGACTTCTAACGTTCTCTAATGTTCTGCACCTAGCATTTTTTTTCTTTGGTCAAAAAACAATTCCGTCGAGCTGTCTCTTTGTGTCTCTTTCTTTACCCCCCCCCCCCCCGCGCCTCTACTCCTGCAGGTTCTAAATTGATCACAATCCCTCAACATTTGGCGGGTATCAGAGATCTGAAATCACGTATGTGTCAGTGCTAAACACGAGCGCTCCTTGGCTGGTGGTAAATTGCACAAGTTTTACGCCATGAATTTTTACTAAGATTTCTCGCCAGTTGGTGTTCCTTTTGTTTTACTTTTACACTAGCTGTGTGTTTGTTGAATAAGCCCTCAAGGGGGGGGGGGGGGGGTGAAGCTGGGCAATGTAATTGTGATAAGCATTCCAATGAGCAATCACCATTAACTCGGAGCTCCCAACAAATCGCAATCTAAAGAAACTTTAATGGTGTTGACGGGGCTGATATTTACAAACATTAAACAATCCTCTAAAACTACTCATTTGCATTGAGCTGAAATGTGACAATGTTGTTTTGTCATCGACTGAGGCTTAACCATAGTCTGCGTTGCTTTTCATTCGATTAAGGGTTGGAACTTTGATTCGGGAGATAACAGCCCAAAAATCGTGTTTGTGTATAAAACATCGCAAGTTTGCAGGTTTGGGCATTCGCACTGGAATCCTCGGACAGTGGTTGTCATAAAAAAGACTTTCTCTTACCCAAGTAAGGACATCGTGAACAAAGATCACGCTGTGGAATGAATTCAGTTCGTCTTCTTCGATCAAAACAAGCGTTATTTCTAAAACAATTAAAATTTGCCCGTACAACTAGATTATAGTATTCCATGGAATATTGGAGGTGTGTGTAAAGGTGGCCATAAAAACGGAAAGTGCTATAAATGAGAACATTCTGGAATATAAATACTAATTACAATAACAAAAACGGAGAAACAAAAGAGAGAGAGAGAGAGAGAGAGAGAGAGAGAGAGAGAGAGAGAGAGAGAGAGAGAGAGAGAGAGAGAGAGAGAGAAAGAGAGAGAGAGGGGGGAAGAGACAGAGAAAGAATGAAAGAGAAGGAGAGAGAGAAAGAAAGAAAGAAAGAAAGAAAGAAAAGAGAGAGAGAGAGAGAGAGAGAGAGAGAGAGAGAGAGAGAGAGAGAGAGAGAGAGAGAGAAGGGGGGGGGGAAGAACAAAACAAGCTTTTGAACGCCAGTTGTATTCCAGAGAATATTTTTAAAGCATTTTCTTTTCGCAGATTTGACGCTGCAGTTTCACAGATTGTAAGGCTCAAAATTGTAAACAAATTTATGTTGTTCAGGACTGATAAAAACAATGTCCCAAAGCAAATACTTCTGATTCTACATTGAAGACAAAGGAATCTGACTCGTCAGTGGGAAACCCTACTTGCTTTTTTCCTGGAGAGTCGTGCAAGAAAACTAAAGAAAGGATGAGTTGTGACTGCAAAACTTTGACTATTTTTCTGCCACTGAAATATCCGATTGTCTACATGCATTTGAGTGGTATCTATGTACCGTCCACTTGTTTGAACGAAGAATCTGAGAACGGAGCAAGTTCTAGAAGATTTGAGAATTCAGTATTTCATTGTAAAGTTTCTGAAGTCAGTAACGTTGGAGGTAACGTAGACCACATTGACAGTAATTGTGGAGAGAAAAAATCTGAATCTTCGAGTGATTGCAAACATCCTTACAGTAAAATTGTCCTGTGTATCAAAGTAGCATATTTCTTTTTAATATTGGGAAGTCAAATATTTAATCTAGTTCGGTACGTTATCATCCTTTCAAGCATCACAAGTGACAAGAACCATTTTGTTTTTATATTGACAACGTTTTTTGCTTCAATGGCACAATTGCACACAATCTGGCTTTGTAGCTACACCAACAAAAGGCAATTTAGACAATATCTTCGGATCCTCGTCCAGTACAACAATAAGTTTCGTTTCCAAACAGACATTCAAAATTTGGCAAAAAGGTATCGCTCTTTCTTCATTTTGACTTTCCTCTTCCAAATCTTAAATGCTACTGCATGGGCTGTTGCGACTTTTTTCGCTGATAACTCAGATGCAATCAGAACTCTGTTCTGGCCGTTGACATTTACAAACGACAGACAGGGATATATAGCGATAGGCATAGCGGCAGTTGAGCTTCTTAACATCGGCGTGGTACAATATGGCCCAAATTTCTGCCGTGGAATAATTGTTACTCTTCTCCATGGAGAGTTCCGACATTTTGAGTCAGAGCTCCGCTCCATCATGCTTTCCACAGCCGACACTGACACGTGTAGTTTAGCTGACGATCGTTTTGACAATTTCTTGCGTCAGTTTCAAGAGGCGTATCATTTAATGATGGAGAGCGATTCTATGGTCAAGCACATAGTAGCAAGTGCTATAGGTACATCTACCCCAATGGTATGTCTTGTCTTGTTCGGACTCATCAGCGGCTCACTGATGCTGGGCCAGCTAGCCATGATGTTGCTCATCATCACCATCTACGTCGTTGTTCTTTTCGTCACAGTTTGGACTCTGGCTGCTTTGAACTCACAGGTCATTAGAGTCTCAGTATTGTTTTAGTTATATAAACATTCTGCCAGTATCTTACTTAGCTCTGCTATACATACTTTGCTTTCGGTGCGCGCGCGCGTGTGTGTGTGTGTGTGTGCGTGCGTGCGTGTGTGTGTGCGTGCGTATGTGTATGTGTGTGTGTGTGTGTGTGTGTGTGTGTGTGTGT
>NW_004797518.1:476967-478141 GCF_000002075.1 Aplysia californica | reverse complement strand
AAGAAGAAGAAGAAGAAGAAGAAGAAGAAGAAGAAGAAGAAGAAGAAGAAGAATAAATAGCATCTATGATAATATCACTATCAGTGGAAACCTCAATAAAAATAAAAAATTGACTTAAACAGTCTGTCTTGTCTGGCCGCGTGTAATTTTAAAAAAATAACTATGTGAGGAATCGTGGTGAAATCAGGCGCTTGTCAAAATAATGACATCAAAGAAACCGGCAATTTCCTGTCGTTTAGGCTATTTTTATGGAACTTTTGTTTTTTGTTCAACACCTTACATGTCCATTACAAAGCACATTTCTGTGTGGATTTTTACTGTAAAGCGGTGATTAAAGTTACAAAAAAGTGTATATGTTAATAAGTTTCCAAGGAATCTCAAGCTATGGAAGTCATCACACTTTGGTGACCACTTTCTAGACAATTTTACCTCTGAAAACAGGTGACCCCAACCTCTTTCAATGGAAAATGTATCGACTTCTATTCAAGATAAGTGGGTATTTTCCCCCGAAAGCAGAACAATTAAAACTAGCCTTAAGATAACACCAGTAATTCCACATGCCTAAAAAGTAACGAGCGCATGACTCCACCGTGTCGTTACACCTATTCTGTTTTCTACAGTTGGCTGAATCTGAGCTTTAACAATTAATAATTAATCCGTAGAGCCACCACTGATAATGTCTAGGTGCTGTTTTAGCCCCTTCTGTTAGCTGTATAGGCACCCTTTATTTTATACTAGATCTATTGCTTTGGCTTCATTGAAGCAGTATTTTACAATGTTCATTGTCATAGCTTTTATCTTGCTGGCGAAAATTAATAACACTCTCAGTTTTGTTATTTAAATGAGGAAAAAACATCCACTGTTTCATAGACAAAATATTTCTCTCACACGCGCTGACTAAAGAGTGACCACTGTTTAAAAAATTGAAAGGTTTGTTGAGATCTGATAGTAAAAAATTAGAATGATCTTAATGTCATCAACAGAGCGCTTGACAAGTTTGAGCTAAAGTTAAAAAATCCTTTCTTTAGTGCGGTCTGTGCGGTTTGTACAGGGCACACCGACATTGCCGAGCACTTAGCCGGATTGGATTTCTAATGTAATATGTATGGATTACAATGAATACTAAATGACCCGAAATCTCATGAAATCTCCTTTTTCCGTTGGACACCAGCCC
>NW_004797518.1:468983-471483 GCF_000002075.1 Aplysia californica | reverse complement strand
TGTAAACGCCACGAACACTTTTTGTGGATTCTGGCGCGTAATAAATCCATTTATTATTATTATTATTATTATTATTATTATTATTATTATTATTATTATTATTATTATTATTGTTATTGTTATTATTATTATTATTTTAAACGCTTGAGAAGGATAAATGTTGGAGATTCTGAAGAAAAAATAATGAGCGAAGGTGAAGGGATAAACATTGAAAGTTTCGTCATCATCATTATCATCATCCTCATCCTCATCCTCATCATCATCATCATCATCATCATCATCATCATCATCATCATCATCATCATCATCATCATTGTAAACAGCAAGGAATAAAAAAGGGTTGAGACTTGTAGAATTTTCAACGTTTCACCCGGTAAAGGGCTTCATAATTAGGAGCATACAAAAAATAATATAAAAACCTAATGTCAACAAAAAGGAAAATTACAGTCATATTAATTTGTCATCATCGTTTTTATCAACACCAAAACAAACACCCAACTAACCACATTTTGAAACAAAATGTGAACCTATAAGGGTTATGCAAGTGGGTACAAAATGCAATGCTTTATTGTAAATAGATATGTCGTTTTCACCGATATGTTTAGCTTATCGTGAATGTTTTAACGTTCCGCTTTAAATGAGCACTTTGAGATCATTACTGTTTTTGTTGTATTGACCTACTCGTGTTGTCTAGTGATGATAATAAATTTGAGTGATATCGCTATTGTTTGACAGGAAAGGCAGGTAGAAATGTGTACAATTATTTTCTTGATGTTTTGGATTCGTTATACGTCTAAATTCCCGCAGGAGGTATGTATAATATCCACTCGTCGTTTCTTCGTTCTCTGCCCTTTTAAAAAGGCAATTCTTGACTTCCTTTTCCATTGGCTGCAATCTCATGCCGCCTGCTACCTACTTTTTAGAGCTGACATCTGTTAAATTAATCTCCTTCTTGTAGGTACTATGTATCTTTGTATCTTAGTTGAGTTTGGATCCTGTTTGGGCTAGTTGATTTGCTCTTTAGAAATGTTTATCTCTTAGAAAGATGCTACCTCTAGTAGATCAGTTTGCATTGCTGTACATGTATGAAACAACTTATGTTTTTCTTTGTTATACATATACCGGGTTGGCCCTTAAAGAGTCTGTGGTCTGCACTTTTAAAGATGTAAATTCATATATTTCGTCTGTTTTTTGACGGACAAAGGGTGTTGGTAATTTGGGAATTATCTGGTAACGCACTGATAACTTCTAAAAACAAAATGAACAAGTAAAATTGAAGGGGCGTTGAGATTGTTTGCGTTCCTTATTCGTTTCACGTGTTCTTTTTAAGAAGCGACACCTTATAAAGCGAGTTGTTTGTGTTTTCAGAAAAAAAGGGAGAGAAACATATAATCAAAGGTTGAAATGTTGTGTCTGTTGCATGGCGAGATCAGAAGAGGAACACTTTCAATCTGTAGTCCAGCTAAAAGACATTACCCATCCTAACCCACTTGCACATTTTAGCTTCCTAGGACTCCTTTTACTGTCGTAAGGTTTGTGTTTAACTCGATTAAGAAGGTAACAGACACATAATAAGTCCTACCAGCAGCAAACTTAAGGCAATGTTGCGACACATTTCGAGCCATCATACAAAATCAGAAACACCAAAAGCTTTACGTGTTGTTGCCACCTCTTTAAATTTCACTTAAAGAAAACAGAATTGATAAATCTGTTTGAACAAAAATGGTGTGCTACTTTTTTATAAAGCCTCAAAGTACCGCCCATTCAAGTATGGTCAATAATATTGGTCAGAATGCTCGTCTCCAAAGAATAAAGGCTAACTGGACAAAAATATGAGTTCATGCTCTTTGTGTGTGGCTTCTCTTTTCTCTTGCTTTTTGCTGTTTTGGATAGCGGGAGGGTTCTGTCTATTTGGGAGGTCCTCCAATGCCCAGTTACACAAACGAGAAACACAAACTAACAAAACACTGAATTTTAAGTAAATGCTAGTTTCTGTTTCCTAACTAGAATCACAGATCCATGCCCCTCCCTTTCTCCTACTCCCCTTTTCAGCCATGTCATAGTCCCTTTCCTTGACCGTGGCATGCCTTTACTTGTTCCATTCTTCCTCTAGCTCTCCCTGCTTCCCGTTCGCCAGTCCCAGCGTCCACTTTTACCCGTCCCAACCCCCTCGCATGGTGACCCCACCCATAACCGGGCCAGTTTCCCAGCCTCTCGTCCCCTCTTATGAAGAACACCGTTGTGGAGAGAGCGAGAGAGCGATGTGAAATTCCCCTGAAACTAAATGTGCTAAACGAGTAGGTATAGGAAAACTTTGGTCGTGCCTATTCGGACTATTCTTTTGAAAACCGCGCTGAAAGTCAGATTAATTGTTTCTAACTACGGTGAGATAGATAGATAGATAGATAGATAGATAGATAGATAGATAGATATAGATAGATAGCTAGATGGAAGAGAAGAGACAAAAACACACATAATATGCTCTCACCCATAACCCCCC
>NW_004797518.1:466135-468883 GCF_000002075.1 Aplysia californica | reverse complement strand
ACACACACTCACTCACTCACACACGCACACAAACAAACAAACAAACAAACAAACAAACAAACAAACAAACAAACAAACAACAACAAAGAAACAAACACAGACATTAACAAATGTGGAGAAACGCCCAACCACGACATCATAAATGATGGTGATAAGATACAGAGCTGGCCACTCGAAATCAAAAGACGAACACCGACAATTATTATTTTTCTTTTGAGCTCGAAACTTGATCTTTATTAATACCGGTACCAACTATACCAGAGTGAGCATAATCTAATTTTAGTTAGCAATACCAGAAACACGTTAGATCTATCCTCAGACATCTATCTCTGAGTACCACCACCTCTCTTTCCCCTATTTCTATAAAGTTTTTATTTCGAGAAAATGACATCATAATAATATCCTCCCTCCTTTATATTAATACCCATCCGACGACGCGTTCCCTTTTTGTCCTTTCTTGTCTAGTCTTTCTACTTTTACTCTTGTACGTTTTCCATCGTTCACAACCCCACAACATTCAGCAGGTTTCAGAAACCAGTAATGGCATGTGAGTCCGTCAAAGAGGTTATATATTTAGTACTAGAGTTCGTAGCAGTGATGTTCCCCACGTAAACGAACAGGTGTTACGTGTGCCCACCCTGGGACGCTGAATCTCAAGGGCAAGACATGCGCAATTCAACAGACGGGTGAGTACTTTTCGAGACTCACGTGGAGGCGTCTCGGTGGTTTTAGAAGGAAATCTGCAAGCTTTGCATTTAAAAAGGAGAGCGGGGTGGGGGCTAAGATTGTTCATGTAAATGGGAGCACGCCGGCCGTGCTGATATGGGTAATAAGCTCTCATGCCTGGCACCTGTGACGTCACCGTTGCGACGTCTATTATAACCTCTTTGGAGTCTATGCAAAACAGAGTAGCGAATCGCATCGGGAATATGTTTAGCTTGTGTCCAAACATTATTTAATCTGAAGCTTCACCAATTTCTAACCAAAGAAAACCGATGGTGTGGCTAGAGCTGGTATTTACAAACTACTCGAAAACTTCGCTGAGTTGGAAATGTGTCTTTAGTTTATAATTTGTAATGCTCTCATATCACGGAAATGTAAACCTAAATCGATCATTGAGATATCTCTCTAACAAATTGTGACTGAATAAAAAGCCTTTCTAGTAAGCATGCTTGGACATTCACAATATAATTCTGAAACAGTTGGTGTCATGATAGACTTTCTCTTACCCAAGTAAGGATTCGTGGACGGAGATTGCACTACGGACTAACTTAGTCCACGGCAGTTCCGTGGAAGGTGGATTTTGAAATTTGCAAAGGAATTCGTGCTTTTCTCTGATAACAAAAACTGCGAGAAAAAAACAACAACAACAAAAAACTCAAACAGTTCTTATTCTGCTGCCAGCACAAAGGAGTCTAATTTATTTATGGGACACCGTACATAATTGACTAAATTAATACTCTTGTGAGAACCCAAAAAGATGTGTTGTGATTGCAAAACTTCGGATATTTTTCTCGCTTTGAAATATCCGATTCTTTACGTGCAGTTGAGTGGGATTTATGTACCGTCCACATGTTTGAACCAAGACTCACAGAAAGACGCAAGCTCTAGAGGGTTTAAGAATTCATTATTTCATAACGGAGTTTCTGATTCCAGTAACACTGGAGGTTATGTAGACCTCGCTGGCAATGATTGTGGAAATAAAATGCCTGAATCTCCGACCAATTGCAAATATCTCCGCAGTAAATTTTTCCTGTGCGTCAAACTGGCATATTTTTTTGTAATGTTAGGATTCCAACTATTTGACCTAAGTCGGAACGCTGTCATTATTTCACGTACCACGAATGACACAAACAATTTTGTCTTTTTGTTGACAATACTGTTTACCAGTATCGGGCGCTTGCATACAGTCTTGTTTACCAGCTACACCAACAAAAAGAAATTTACGCAATATCTTCACATCCTTGTTAAGTATGATAGTAATTTTCGTTTCCAGACAAACTTTAAACACTTGACCAGAACGTATCGCTTGCTCTTATTTTTGACTTCCATACTTCAAGTTTTAATTTCTACAGCATGGGCGGTTGTATCATTTTTGGCTTATGAGGCAGAAACAACAAGAGCTTTCGTATGGCCTTTGACATATACGAAAGACACAGTTAAGGGATATGCTGCTAGCACCTTTGTTGGACTTGGTGTATTTTTTATCGGAAGTATTCAGTATGGCCCAAATTTCTTCCGTGGAATAATCGTTACTCTTCTCCAGGGAGAGTTCCGCCATTTTGAGAAAGAGCTCCGCTCCATTCTACTTTTCACAACCGACAATACAAGTGTAAACGAAGATTGCTTCGACAAATTTTTGCCTCATTTTCAAGCAGCTTATAATCTGATGACGGAGAGCGACTCTGTGCTCAAGCATATAGTTGCAAACGCCATAGTTACATCTGTCCCCATTGGCTGTCTCGTCTTGTTCGGAATCATCAGCGGCTCATTGGAGCCGGACCAGCTAGTCATGCTGACAATCATCATCACGGTCTACATTATCGTTTTTATCGTCACAGCTTGGAGTCTGGCTGCTTTGAACTCCCAGGTCATTAATGTGTTTATGTTTCTGTCTTGTTTTGTTGTTTAACATTAATTATTGCACTTATTCATTCAGTACTGTAGAGTATATCATATGCTTCTCAGTTTCAACAATTTACACGAAGAGAGAGAGAGAGAGAGAGAGAGAGAGAGAGAGAGAGAGAG
>NW_004797518.1:445380-466035 GCF_000002075.1 Aplysia californica | reverse complement strand
GGCGGGGGAGGGGGGAGAGGTATCCGGTTATTCGGGGAGGGGTGCGTCTAGTGTTTGTCAATCGCCCTATGACTGTGAATGAACCCATTCTCAGAAACAATAGCCCCTTTGGCAACACATGGAAATTGAAATTATTCTGCAGTGTCCCTTTGGTGAGTATTGATTTGTGTAATTTTTCATTTTCTTCCAGTTTTTAGGAGAAAAACCGTAATATTTGTTACCTTCGAAAGTGTAGATGTTCCTTTTGCAACATCTTTGGCACTTGCACACATGATTTAACTTATTGTTTGTCACATAGACTTGGGAGGGGAAAGGGAAGGGGGGGGGGAGGGAGGTTAGAAAAGTTTTTATACTAACTTGCTTTTTGAGAAAATTTGAATTGAGATAGTGAATTTTTCTTTTCAAAATTTTTTGTTTTTCATAAACTGTACTAATTTTAAAAGTTTAAGAAGCGAAATGTGTCACGACATCAAATTTTGGCATTTGCGGTTTTTGGTATCATCTTAAAGTTTGTTCATTTGTCTTGCTTTTGATGAAAAAATACCTGTCTTGAGTCTTGACAAAAAGTCAATATATTTCTGATTGAATGAGGTGAGGACTCGCCTGGTTTCAAAGGTAAAATTAGCGAGAAAATGGCTGTTAACGATGAACGTGTAGAATTCCATGTAATCCCTCCTCCTTTTCAGGTACACGCTGTTTGCGATGTCATGTACAAATCAGATTGGAGCAGATTTTCACCTAGCATGCTGCAAAAGGTAAGCACCTCCTTCCTTTCTTTACAAGCTGAGAACAATAAATCGACCCCTCTGCTTACTTAATATACACCTCCCACCTCTCTCACCTCTTTGATCAGTCTAAAAAAATAGTACGCAAGCAAGTCGCACTCTCCTTTTACAATAAAACATATTATATCTGGCATTGTGATGAAATAGGGCGCTCGTAAAATTACTGAAACCACTATACAGTGATCAATTCCGAACCACTCGTATAATGTACGAGTACTCAACCTAATGGAATTATAAATCAAATGAATCTATTGACAGCTGGCAATGAATACGTACTGACCAAAAACTCCCATGCATTCTCCATTTCAGTGTGTACTGAATATCTTTCTTTCTTCCCCCCCCCCCCCCTCCATTTAATTCCATGCCCACGTTTCAGCAATAAATGAATGATTAGATACATAAATACATTATCCTTTTCTTCAAAATAGAATCTTAACACCTCACATCAAGCCCCCCCCCCCTTACCAACTAACCGAGAACTTTTGACCGTCTCTCCTTACACACCAGGCCACACTGTTTAGCAACATGTTCAACTCTCGACCCATGGGGTTCAGTGTCTACGGCATGTTCGTGGTCGACTGGTCAACCTTCCTTACGGTGAGTTTACAATTTGTCTGTCTTATCATTTTGAGTTTTAAGGCACTATTTGTGAATACACAATGAACTGAACATAAAAAAATTGTTAACCTGGGCCTACGAACGAAAGCCAATCTCAGGCTGGATGGATGGAAAAGTCCCGAAAAGTCTAAGATGTTCTGAACAACTCATTGTCATACACATGTTGTCTCCCCGAGGCCTTCGAACTGAGGATATCCGCACTGCAGTCTGTTTTACTCCTCTGTAACAAGGCATGCATACTTCGGATCACTTATATAGAGTCCCAGATGTTACATCCATTGGCCAAATGGTTCTGATCTGCATAATCAGGTCGTACAGGGCTGGGCTATCATCATCATCATCATCATCATCATCATCATCATCATCATCATCATCATCATCATCATCATCATCATCTTTGTTTTAAAGGGCAGAGTAGGAGTGGGTGGTTGGCGGGTGCTCTGGTGTGGTTTGCTTCTTCTTTCCTGTCAAACATCTATCGTCCTTATCTCCCCTTCTTCTTTTTATGTTTGTTTCTCTCTTGTAACACCTCTAATCTTTGGCACTTATGTGACCTTATTGTGTTGCAAGTGCCGTAAAACTCTTTACTAAAACTAAAAAGCAGAGTAGGGGGGAGAGTCTTGCTTGATTTGCAGAAAAAATAATAAATAAAATAAATACATTTTAAAAAGAGTTAAAACAAAAATAAATAAAAAGTTAATATATACGAGCTGGGTCCCCTTTCGATGAATGGAATGATCGGTGCATTAACATCAATTGAAAGTTATTGGCCTACTATATTTTTACACTCTACTGGAAAGGAGCAACACATCTAAAGAGATCCACAAAAATCAGAAGGTCTAGATCGATACTCAAAACAAAATGCTTTATTTTTACTTCTACTTGTAAACGCCGCTTATAGCCTTTTGGGTGTCGCGGGAAGAAAGAGACGTCTCTCTGCTACCAGCCGGAGAGCTTGGGCCATTTTGTGGTCGTACACTCCAGAATTTCAAAGGTGTGGAATCAGGCGCACGGCTAGTGAACGGTAACCACACTTGTTTACAATGGCGTTTTTGAAGACTGGCTGTCCCAAGAATAGATCTAAACGAAACTAATGAAAATCTTAAAATTAAAATTAAATTACAGTGATATCAGGCTCCTCAATAAAACTGTGCGCCCTTTAAATGATTCTGAACCACTATTAATTTGGTCAAATTCGAAAGTTAAGTGGTTGGGAAGTTTTAGGCGGCCAAAGTGAGTACTTTCAAAAATATAATATACTAGTTGGGCTCCCTTTTGATGAAAGGAATGATCGGTCTATTAACATCAACTGAAAGTCATTGGCCTACTATATTTTTACACTCTACTGGAAAGGAGCAATACATCTTATGAGATCTAATAAAATCAGAAGGTCAAGATCAATACTCTCAAAACAAAATGCACCTCGCGAAATATCACTTCCGGCACTTCCGTTATGAAGGACAGCTACGCCTGATTTGTTTCGTTTCTCAGTGGAATAATCACAAAAGCTAAAGAAGGACAGCAACATTTTGTCAAATACATTTTTTCTAAATTCGGGAAATTACTAAATAAAGAATCGGACTTCGTCATGGGGACCTATCTATCTTTTTGCAGGTACTTGCCAACTTTCAACTCTGCAGCTGTCTTAGTTTTATTGGAAAAGTGACACATGTGTTTCCAAGTTGCCAAATATGTAATAGATGTATAGATTGAATCTCTATTCCACTTTTGTGGTTGTGCTCTCCAGAATTTCAAAGGTGCGGAAACAGTGCGCACGGCTAGTGAACGGAAACTTCACTTGTTTACTATGGCGTCTTAGAAAACGGACTTTCCCAAGAACCGATCTAAACGAAACTAATGAAAAACTGAAAGTTAAACTGAAAAACTGAAAGTTAAACTACAGTGACTTCATGCTCCTCCATAAAACTGTGCACCTTTTAAATGATTCTGAACCACTATTAATTTTGTCAAATTCGAAAGTTAAGTGGTTCGCAAGTTTTAGGGGGCCGAAGTGAAGACTTTCACAAACATAAGAGATTATATATGTTATGTAAGGGAAATAATTAGACCTGCACTTGGTTCATTCCCTTAGCTGTTCCCCTTTGTAGCAACACTTCCTTGTTGTTTATTATGTCACTTTCATATCATAATATGTCATGTTAGTATTTCATATTCTTTGCCACCGTTTACCATTAGGCTGGTGTTGTATTATTCTATGTGAGAATAACTGAGACGTGTGAGTGTCAATTACTAATGAAAGAATGTATTCTGTATCATGTAAATAATCTAACATGTTGTGCAGATATTGTTCCTTTTACATATTGATCATGAATAAACTGCTTTTTATTGTTCGACCCAAGACGAGACTCCTGAGTTCCTGATTGATGTTCAAAAAAAAAAGATTGATGTTCAAGTTTGCTGTTACAACTTTCCAGTCACGACCTACAAGAGTTCGTAGTTCGTAACATTGGCGACGAGGATGGGATCTACGTGCTAGCAAGATCAAGACCCTGTTGAAACCTGCACAGCCAAGCCTGCTCTACCCAGCCAAGCCCAGCCGACTGGTCCAGATACAAGCCTTCAACAAAGCAAGAAAGCCTTATATGTATATACAATGTTTAAAAAGTCTATTATTGAATCGGCTCAACGTCTCACCACGTAGGCTTCCTCCTTCTCCTCCTCCTCCTTCTCCTCCTCCTCCTCATCATCATTGTTACGATTATGATTAATATTATGATTATGATTTAAGATTATTATTATGATGATGACGATGTTGATGATGATGATGATGATGAGGAGGAGGAGGAGGAGGATGATGAGGATGATGATGATGACTATAGACTGATACACTTTGTTGTCTGTCCTCCCGCACGAGGTGCCAAGCATAGGTTTTCATTATTATTATTGTTATTATTATTATTATTTCTTCACCAGATTGGAGGCACCATAGCCACGTACAGTGTGGTTGTCATACAGTTCCAGGTGGGAAGTCCACAAGCCAGCTGTCCGACTGTCAACTGTTCGGCTTTTTTGTAAGACACACAGACACAAGATGTTGTCCACCAACCCCTCCCTCCTCAGCCAATTTTACTATTTTTCCATGAACCATGCTTTTCATTTCCCTCTATCCCCCCCCCCCCTTTCCCCCTCTCCTTCTCCTCCTCACTCTCACTACCCTGCTCCGCCCTCCTTCTCCTCCTCTATCTTTCTACCCCCCCCCCCCCCCCCTTTCCCACTTCTCACTCCCACTGTTTGTTCATGAAGGATAAGAGGACAAAACTCACCTTTATAAGATGATCAACAGGAAACATGAGCTCAGCTTATCATTATTTGATCGAGATGTGTGGGGCGAGGGCTAAACTTTACTTTTACACAAACTACTGAGCGCTCAATTTTTTATTTCTTAAAACACAAGAAAGATATATGCATGGGCTTGAGGAGAAATAAAAGGTGTGAGGGTAAGGCATGCTGCGTATCTCATGGACAGCTAGAAAAAAAATGAAGAAGTCTTAATTGAAGCAAATTGTAGACGACAGCTTATGACGAATGTACAAAAGCGACAGGCAAATTTCATTGGACACAAATGCGGAAAGAAGCATTGGAGAATAAGATATTAAAACAACAGGCAAGTTTGATGGAAAGAGAGGCAGAGGCAGTCAGAGGGAAAAGATACTGGAGAAGTTGACAACATGACTGGGAACAGCAAGAAAGACAGACAAGATTGCTGCAACGTAAGACAGAGTGAAGTGGAGGTCCATGATCGCCCACGCCTGTCGTCAAGGCACCGGATGATGATCATGAAGGGGGATTGGTTCACTATCGATAGAACTGTCTTTTTACAGATGGTTAGCTTATCGACCGCGAGTCCTTTTACTGTCTACCTGGCCCATCTCTACTACTGTTCTTTGTGTATTGACCTATTTTTGCTGTTTTGTGATGTTTTTAACTATGAATGATACTGCTATTATTTGACAAAAAACGCAAGTAGAAGTGTTTAGAATAACGTCGTTAATGTTTTGGACTTGTCATACTTCTTCAAAGTTCCTTAAATTTGCATTTCGGATAGCCATGTGGCTTAATGGTTCAGAGTTTTAGCGGTTCTCCATTTAAGTGGCGTTTTCGGGGTGCCAATTTCGTTAACCACAAGATCTATTCCTGGTCATGTCGTGCTATATTTACTACCTGTTTTCTCATATAACGTGATTTCTGTCCAGTTAGATCTACGAATGGTTTGAGTGCCCACGTAAACAAATCCATCAATATTTGACTAAATTATAGCAATTTTAAGATAGCAACACGCTTCGCTGCCTCAGGTTGGTTGCGTACAATTGTGGAATCTTTTGTGTACTGAAAGAGTTTAAGAGGTGTGTATATTATCTTCTCGTCGTTTCTTCTTTTTTGGATGGATAAGGTTATTGTTGACTCCATTTTTTCCTTGGCTGCAATTTTAGAGAACTATTACTTTTTAAACTTGATATCTGTTGTATCCAATTTCTTCTTGCGGGTATCCTTGTATCTTAGTAGAGGTCGGAGATTTTCGGCTCAAGTTAATTTGTATCTATAAATGTTTATTACTTTGTCTTATATAGTTCTTCTCTGTCTAACCAGGTTGGCCTTTGAAGTGCCTGTCATCATCACTTTCTTCTATAGCTAATATTTATCGTTTAACCTTTAACTGTGTTTCGTTTATTTGGGAGTTAACTAATAAACTCTGAAAGTAATAGGCGTGCTGAGATTGTTTGCTTTTTTTGTATTTGTCCATTTCTAAAATTCTTTTTTATATCAACAGCCCCAGCTTGGGGTAAACAAACAGACTCACAGATGGTAACAGAACCAACTAGTAATGTTTTAGCCATCTAGCCACCAATAGAGGATTCTCTTTCCTGTCGTTAGAATTTTCTTTAGGCTCATTCAGCAAAATAGGATACCGCACTGTGAGTATCCCAAACGTACGAAGGAGGAGGAGGAAGAAGAAGAAGAGGAGGAGGAGGAGGAGGAGGAGGAGGAGGAGGAGGAGGAGGAGGAGGAGGAGGAGGAGGAGGAGGAGGAGGAGGAGAAGAAGAGCAAGACCACTTCCATGCTCAAGATCACCATAAATGGAGACAAATTGTACGTAGAGGGTCAGACAAACAGATGCAAAAACTGAAGAAAAACAATGAAAATAGACAGGGACAAACACATCAGACAGTCAGGGTATATCTTGTAAACCCAAAACTCGTGTGCTCAAAATGCAGCAGGGTCTGTCTTTCAGTTGTAGGACGAATCAGCCAGGAGCAACGCTGCTTACAAGAGAAATGCGGCGGAAAATCTATCAACATAAAGCTTTAAAGCCTTTCAAGACCGTCTGTCGCAGACGTGAAAGGCCATTACACACACGTAGATGCCCTCAGAAAAAAGAAGATTGACACGAAGGATACTATATTTCATTCAAGGGTCAACGAGTAATTAGCAGCATGCCGGTCAGATCTGGCTCTTAGCAGTTATCAATTCATCTGGTCTGCTGTCATGTCATCATCATGCGAGGGGAAAAACAGCAACAACAAGCAACAGAAATGTGGTTTCTTTGGAGACTGTTGAGAATTGCATAAGTTTATGAGGTCATCATTCTGAAATTGAATTGATTTAGTTAAGAAATGGTTCCAATAATTATATTTAAAATTTCAAATGTTTTGCTTTTCATCTGTTTGTGCTACAGGAGTGTTTGCAAGTGGTCCTTAACTTTTGTTGAAATCTGTATATCTTAAAAACAACAACAAAAACAACAACAAAAAACAACAACAACAAACAAACAAACAAACAAACAATCAAACAAACAGACAAACAAACTAACAAGCAAACAAACAAACAAACCCCCCCCCCCTCCAACCTTTTCCATCCATTTCATTCAGATTTGAAGTGCTACAACCAGGATATTAATATATATTTTTTTACAACCGCAAGCGCTATCGATGAACCTTAAGAAAACCTACTTTCGCTCAGCTCCAGCTTCGATTTAAACAAAATTCCTATATTTGTTGCTTTGCTGTAGCGTATCTTGCTAACGCACATTTTCGCAATCAGAAGAAAGCGATAAGCGACGCTTAACTGAGCTTCTATTACACATTGCCCTCGTTCAATGAAACCAAAGAATATGTTACAGTTAGTGGGAAATTTAAAGACAAATCCTATGAAATATGTAGTGCCGAAAGTTTCTTAACAAGGAACAATGAATAAATATGTGTCCAAAAACGTCTTTGACACCACAGTGCTCACATAGTTCAGTATTTTTAATGCTCAGGCGATTGAGTAGAATGTTAGTTTGGAAGATGTTATGGACGGTTTTAAAATGCAATAATCTAAGTCGAGATTATTTCGTTGACTTGTGTGTAATGTTTTATTTACATGCTATATCAATTTTCATTTCTCTCATTCGTTTCTACATGTCTTTTGTATTCTAAAAGTTGTCTGATTTCTCTGTTAGGTTTGCTCAATATCTCTAGAGCCCTTTTCTTAACAGAAGCTCCTCAGTGTTGTTGTTGCTGATGTCTTGCTTCCACTGTGTAGGAAAAGCACCCATCAACTGATAATAGTCAAAATCAAAAGCACCATATGTCCCTGTGATATGAAACGGCTCCTCCTTACTTTTTAATCTTGTTTTATGTTTTTTTTCTTGTGTTGAGACATTCTGACAACCATCCCCCATGCAGTGGCGAAGCGTCTAAATAATCAAATAATCACTGCTTGCCTTCCTAATTTTGAAACATTGTCGCTGTCAAATACACCCATAAATGTAAACCTCATAAATTAAATGCAAGAAGACATTCATAATCAACAATGAACAGTATGCCTAACATTAAAAACGGTTTCACGGCCACAGAAATAGCCTGCTCACCCCTCTCGGGCCACTCCATAAGCAGTCGCAAGCTTTGATTAAGTAAGCTTAAAGTGCGGCTGGAAGAGTCTACCAATAGAGTTGAAGGGAATATGTGCATAGCAGTCAAAACTGTTTCATTGCCACATATACCCTGTTCACCCCTTTGGGGACACAGTTATAAGCAATCACATGCCCAAATTATGTAAGATAACTAACACTGGTCGAGTCTACCTCACAAATGTGAGGGGAACTAACTCCTAATAATCTCTTGACAGCTGCAAGTGCTTGTTTTTTTTTCCATCGACTTTTTGCCGTCCTATAATCAGATCGTGACCTCGATTATGACACCGGATTCTGGCCGCGAAAGGCTGGACAAAAACAGCCAAATGTGAAATTTAAAAAATGATAATTGTCATGTTCTACCAAAGAGTTAGACTCACTGGTAGATCTATAACATATAGATCTAGTACTGACATCTCTGCTTCTTTGCTTTGTGTTTGTGTATTCACATCTAAAGTTAAATTTAATTTAACTTGGAATTGATATTTAATAAGATACTTTCCCGAATATTTTGGCGGTTGAACATACAATATGAATTCCGGATTTGTTTTGATTCACAACTCAGAGTCGCCGCCTCGAGTAAGATTCTTGTGTGATATCTATAGGCCCTATCTGGTCCAGTTTCACTTTGATTACCCTGTCAAACAAGTCAGCCTTCATCAACGGATAATAGTCAAAATCAAAAGCACCATATGTCCCTGTGATATGAAACGGTTCCTCCTTACTTTTTAATCTTGTTTGATACCTCGCTCTGTGTTGAGACCTTCTGACAACCATCCCCCATGTGAACACAACACTCGGTGTTAGCCATTAAAACACCCACCATATTTATGGATCCTTCCCCAAAATGAAACCTTTTCAGTGTGGCCAATATTGTTCCCTTTTAGACAGTGTCGAAAGTGCGTTGGAAATCCAAAGACACAGCCTTACCTGGTAAATATCTTTCAGATTCTATGTAGATAATGTCGTCAAGTGTTCTTATGTGCTCCGAAATGGACCTGCCTCTCAAGAAGCACGTTTGGATTTTCATTTATTAAAACTGGCATGACACGATGTAGCCGAAGAGCTAATACATGGTAATACCCCCCCCCCAAAAAAAAAAACAACAACAAAAAAACAACAAAACCCAGCAACCAACAACAACAAAAAAACCACCCTAACTGTACAGCTTTTAAAAAAAATATATCTTGCACAAAATTGTACTAGAATGTTGTGATTTGGAACAGATATAATTCATTCAGAAGAAACTTATTTTCGAAAACAGAAATGGCTTTTTATAAAAACCACCTATAAATGTAAAAAGGCACCAATTTAAAAGATCTTGTAAGGAAAGCCATGAAATGATTTATTTATTTTTTTCTTTCCTTTTATTTAAAAAATCTAATATTTCCCTCCCTGTAACCTTTAAACAATATTTCTGTTCTCCTACAGAGTTAAATTTTTTTTTTTAATTCTAGAATTCCGAGAACCAATGGTCTGTGTCCTCTTTTGGACTCGACACATTTTAACATTGTGTTCATTGTTGGCCAACCACAAGGATCCACCCAACCATGAGTTCTCAAAGCCACACACACTGTACACCTTTCAGTATGGAGCTGTGTTTAGAGACAATAGAGGGGGGGGGGTAGCCCAAGTAGACAGTTTTTCGGGTTACAGGGGCGGCTTGTGGGGCTAAAAAATGGACGTGCACAATTAAGCTATCGCATTCTGAAGATAGTCAAGGGCATAGTAAATGAGACTGTGTATAATTTTAGGATTTTTGGGTTGATGAGGGAGGACCTCGTGCTTTTATTTTCATTCTTTTTACTAGTCGCTTTGATTTCTAGATCTAGTACTAAATTTGTTTGTTAGCTAAACATCAATTTTGTTCATCCTGTATTGGAACTGAACACTCAAGTAATAACTTTCACTACTCCACTACAAAACCATCCAAAGGCACAACCCATAGGACTGTCACTTTCACCTCCCTCAGGTTCACGGTCACAGAGTCACTTAAAATAGTGGCAAGACAGACAATGAACCAATCACAATTCACTTGAGCACTCCGCTGGATTGCTCCGGGGCTCACATAATATTGGCGAAGAATAGCGCAACGTCTATCGCGTTTATTTTTAGACTGCCTGCTGCGGGCTATGTTTCGGCACTATTCGGCGGGAGTACATTTGAGATGTGTCGTCTTATTAATATTAATGTACCGCTAAACTCGCTACCAGTGTCGTCATCGCTTAAGGTTATCCCCGAGAGCGATTTATAGGTCAGGTTACTCTGTTGAATACATGTATCCTATGTCGTTTAGCTAAAGTGCGTGGACTTTGGCAAGGAATAGTAGATGTTTTACGGCGCTATAGACCCAAAAATGACAGTTATGGCGCCAGTGAGGACCTTGTTTTGGTATGATATTTGGCTAGTGTTTGTTTCTGGTTTCTTTTATTTTATTATTGTGAGTGTTTTACGTTATAGAACATTACAAAATTTTGGGCGGCACTGCACAACCGTACACTATGGACGAACCGCGCTTGGTGAGTTGATATAACCTGAAAGGGGAATATGGGCTTTGCCAAGAAACCAAATGTCATAGATGACATTTTCACGCTTTTCAAGACGATCGAGAAATCATGAACACATTGCTGTCCTCTTATAGTTTCGAGAACGGGAAAGTGGTACAGTCATAGATGAAGATCTGCCTTGAGAATACGGACTGTTGAGATGTAGGAAAGTCATTGCCACAGACATCGTCTACGGACAGACGTAGCTTGGGGCTCATCTACTGAATTCTGCACCCTGGTAACGTTTAAAGGGGTGGGAACGGTGTGTGTTTGACCTGAAGTGGTCGTTTTGTCTGGGGATTTTTAGTTCTGATTCTCTACAGATCCTTACTGATGGACCATTTCCACCTTTTGTTTTGTTTTTGTAAAGTGTTTTACGGCGCTCGCAACTGCATAAGGTCATGTCATATGAGCGCGCGGGACACACCTAACATTTTAAGTTGGTAGGAAATTTTGAATTTTGCCCGGGTGGCGGCCGAAGCCTACTCTTATCGATTTTAGACCACCAAACGATCTTTAACGTGCGCAACTTGCACACGGCCCTCCGAGATTTTTCGCCCTTGTCCGAGAAGGCTAGGTGTAGATCTTTCCTACCAGAAGATCAGGGGTGTGGCAGAAAGACAGCAGTAAGGAGGAGCCAAGGAGTAGCAGTAGAAAGGCTGCAGAAAAAGTCAGGAGCCCAGAGGAGGGGGCAAAAGAGGTGAGGGGGTGGGGGCAGAAAGTGGAAATGAAAGCAGACAACAGAACATTGCTAGAGAGCAGGAAAGGAGATGAAAGGAGACAATTTTAGAGTAGAAAATTTTTCGGTCGCTACCCGGATTCGAACCCGGGACCTTTGAATGAGAGGCAAACACCTTAACCTCCAGGCCACAAGAGCCCCCTTTCCACCTTTGACATCAAAGAAGGCCTTAAGGGCACTTTAACATATTTCCGTACCTTGTTTAAAACTAACGTAAATGCGTTGGGGGTGGGGAAATATTCAATACAAAAAGCTCATTGCTCTCTACTAATCTTAATCATGATCTCAGCAGGCAAAAGGAATTGAGAAAAACTATTTGCAAACTTCTGTTTGCCTGTCGACTTGTAGTTTGCAATATAACGCAGTTGTTGGGATTTTTAGTGGTAGGCCTAAAGTGAACAAGCTCGTCATGCTACAAAAATGGGGACGTAGCTGAAAATGACATGTTTTTTACGCGCTATGTAGAGCCCAACTATTCTGTGGATTTATCTAAAATAAATATCAGACAAATTCTTTTTGACTTCCAAATGTTGTGGACAAATTTGAAACGCAAAACTTCAGTGTGGAGGAAAGTATTAACAAAAAAAGTTGTACAGTTTTGCTTTGTTTCTTGTTTTTGATCACCCTGTATTTTGAAGGCGATTGTGTAGTCCGTGTTTGCCAGTGTTATCGGTCTGGGGGATCTCGAATTCGCCCCCGGTCATAGAATAAGTTACCTGATGGGGAAGCTGATCATAAACTCACCCCCTGTTGGTATCGATGTGGCTAAATAGGCAGTTGCCTAATTCAAATATCATCATATTCATTAAACTATCATCAGAATGTGTTTAAACCTCCAATATAAACAAGTTTCAACAATATCACACAAATGTTTACTTTGCTGTAGAGTTTTAAATTTGTTAAAATCGTGTTCCCGCAAACGTGAAAAAGTGTGACCCTGATCGTTTTTCCATTGTGGCCTTCAACTGATATCCAACATAAAATGATAACAGAATAGATCTACCCTGTTTGAAGTCCTATTCCTACCAAGGATTACTATAACATTGTACTTCAAAAGAACACACACACACACACACACACACACACACACACACACACACACACACACAGAGCAATGCTCAGAGGTGTGAATGATCATTTACCAGTTTCTATACCCTACTTCTGCCATTTTAAAGCTATTCGATTACAAACGGAGGGCGAGTTAAGGAAAAAAACTTTCCACAGGTAGGGCTGTGGCGTAATACGGGTTGAATTGCGTTGCGTCCATCGGTCTTCACTTCTTCATATTGTTGTCCCTTTGTAAATTTCCCCCTTTTGTAATAAAGGAATAATGCCTGTTCTTTGAGTGGGTGATAACTCTCCCGTCCCCATGCACTGCTGGAAGTTTGCAAATAAGGGTTTTCTTAGTTGTTCCAGATAAACCTGTGAAAAAGTGTGGCAATTCCATCGATTCCAAGTGCTGAATCATTACTTAGATTATTAACAATGACATCTAATTCAACAATGTTTAGAACGATATCACACATTTCATTATCAACATCATTGAGTACTGGATAATAACATCTTTGCAGGAATTCATCTTCTATGTTTTAATATTGTGGTCTTTCTTATATAAATGTTCGAAGTGATTTTTAATGCCATCCAAAATTTCTGCATGACTATACTTATTTTGTTTTTGTCATCCTGTAAAGAAGTTATAAGATTACTGCCACCTCTCATTTTCTCCACCCGAAGAACGTATTTCGAATTCTTTTCCCCTTTCTCAGCTCGATTTTGTCTTGATCGTATTTGTGCTCCCCTGACCTTATACAGGTGACATATTCCTAGTTCTTTTTATAAAAATTCAAACTGGGAGGTTTGACCCCTTTATCATTTAATTTCAAAAGTTCTTCTGGTAGAAGATTTTCCCTTCGTCTTTCTAATACTATTGTCAACTATATGTGACTTTACAATGACTTTAAGAAGTTCCCATCTTATTGTTAAATCTGTTTCTTCCGAAGTCTCTTTTGAAAATTCATTTGTGCTTTTCTCCGTTGTGTTAATGTGCTCTTTGCTCTTGAATAATACATTATTAAACTTCCAATAAGAAAGCCTTCTTAAAAAATTTTCAGTTCGAACAGTAGTTATTTCAGCTTTGTTATCTGTACCATATTCAAATTCGTGTTTAGAGTCAATAACGGAGAGAACTCAACCAACTCAGTATTACAAAATATGTAGTCAAGCTGGCGTGC
Organism: Aplysia californica; assembly: GCF_000002075.1. Taxonomy (NCBI): domain Eukaryota; kingdom Metazoa; phylum Mollusca; class Gastropoda; order Aplysiida; family Aplysiidae; genus Aplysia; species Aplysia californica. The sequence continues at coordinate 452,203 of NW_004797518.1, read as the reverse complement.
TGTAAATACTGATGGTGTTGACCTGGACCAGATGAAATCCTTTTCTTCACCGTGTATACCCCGCCAGGTATCATTGAACTGACAATTAGCAGACGGATCACGAAACCTTTTTGGAGACATGTCGTCGTGTTTCTCTCCTATAACAATACCAGGGTTATTGTTATGGACAACATTAAAATCTCCTCATGTGATCGTGTGGTCTGCCTATACATCTTTATGAACAGAATAGAGCCTATCAATGAAATTCAGCCTTTCATTTTAACTACTTGTCCATATACATTAATTATTACGCATGAAACATCATCTATACCAAAAGACAAACCAAGTATTCTTTCTGTTTTTTATACATAATTCAACTGCTTTGTACTTAACATTTTTGTTAACTAGTATAATTTGCCCATTACTTTTATTTGTCCTTTCACTAAAAAGAAATCCCCAGACCATTCTTAACTCCAACCACGTGCAGCAGTATTGGTAACATAAGTCCTTTGTAGACAAATTATGTCATATTTGTAAATATACTGAAAATAGTTTTTCTTTTTAGTATTTTTTATTAAGGCCCCGACAATTAAGGGAGGCAATTCTTAATAGACATTCAGAACAGTCAGTCGAAAAAATCAATCTCAAAGTCCTTTAACAAGCTCCGGTCGTTACCAATGGCCACCGATACGTGCACACACCACTGCTACTCTTATTAAATGCCTCAACAAGTCCAGGGAAGTGGTCATCGGACGCATAGAGGCGCCCATAAATAACCTCATATCCCAGCTAAGAGTCAAATAGTTAGGATGTCTGGCTACTCGTTAGATGAGAAATTTATTTCTCCAACAGCAACGGGCGGATGAGGATGTTCTATCCAAAATGGTCAACGGACACCCATGTGTTATGTCCTCCAGCAGCTATTGAAACATATGAGGATTTTCCTCTGGAGGTTGACGATGGTCTAACAACCCGTTTCATAAAACCTTATTTTTTACTGGAACGTAAAGCAGCAGAGGTAACCTTGTAAATGTGTTGGAAGAGGGAAGCAGCTTAGATAAAACTAGTACTAGTATGCCGTTGAAACAGGCATTGGATGGACAAATAGCACATATTTAGGTGATATAAACGAGTGCCTATAGGGGGACCGCCAAACCGATCGCAAACCGATCGCAAACCGATCGCAAACCGATCGCCCGATTCGTGGCCTGAAAACAAACGCGTTGGTTTTTGAGACTGCGAGTCGGGCGATCAGTTTGTGCCTAAGTTTGGCAGGCCCAGCCTACCTAACCGAACCGAACCGATCATGCCAATGGGCACCCCCTATCAAATGTTGCGGATGACATCTGCCTGTTTAATGCCACAGTACATGAAACGAAATAAAAAATAAATGAATAAGCAAGAGTTGCGGAAAAGTTGACCTTGTAATAAATGCGTCCAAGACAGAAGTGCCTCTATTATCACCAGAAACTACTGCCATCACTTTTTATGGAGAACCTCTTGCAGTAAATAGTAAATTCGAGTACTTTGACAGCATTATCTCCAAAACTGCAGACTTCTTTGGCAGCGTCCACCAAAGACTTAAAAATGAATGGATCGCTTTTGTAAAATTAAACACTATCTGGAAGTCAAAGATCATTTCACTGAAGTCGAAATTAAAAATATATACTAGCACATTTTTGGTCGTTCTGACGAATGGTTCAGAGATATGGAAAACAATGCGATGAAAATTAAAAAGCTTCCAAACAAAACGTTTAGAAGAATTTTACTAACAAAATGGAATGAATTTTATTTATTCCAAGTACGGTAAAAAGTGTCAGAAAGAGCTGGAATTCAAGATATCAACACGGACATAAAAAGAAGACGATGGAGATACTTAGACCATGTTCTAAGAATGCCAAAGACATATGGTACTGGAGACCAACTGGAAAAAATAGACCAAGTAGAAGCTTGAGAGGCACAATAAATTAGGGATGAGCCAATCACCCACGGCCTAAATGTTTCGAGATTGGAGAAGGTGGACAGAGACCAGCAAGCATGGCGTCGACTAAGTAAGTAAGTAAGCAAGTAAGCAAGTAAGCATGTTAGCAAGCAAGCACGCAAGCAAGCAAGAAAGCAAGCAAGCAAGCAAGCAAGCAAGCAAGCAAGCAAGCAAGCAAGCAAGCAAGCAAGTAAGTAAGTAAGTAAGTAAGCAAGTAAGTAAGTAAGCAAGTAAGTAAGTAAGTAAGTAAGTAAGTAAGTAAGTAAGTAAGTAAGTAAGTAAGTGAGTAAGTAAGTAAGTAAGTAAGTAAGTAAGTAAGTAAGTAAGTAAGTAAGTAAGTAAGTAAGTAAGTAAGTAAGTAAGTAAATAAATAAGGAAGGAAGGAAGGAAGTAAGTAAGTAAGTAAGTAAGTCAGTCAGTCAGTCAGTCAGTCAGTCAGTCAGTCAGTCAGTCAGTCAGTCAGTCAGTCAGTCAGTCAGTCAGTCAGTCAGTCAGTCAGTAAGTAGCCAAGTAAGTCATTCAGTAAGTGAGTGAGTAAGTGGGTGAGTGAGTAAGTGAGTAAGTGAGTGAGTAAGTGGGTGAGTAAGTGAGTGAGTAAGTGGGTGAGTTAGTAAGTAAGTAAGTAAGTAAGTAAGTAAGTAAGTAAGTAAGTAAGTAAGTAAGTAGGTATGTATGCATGTAAGTAAGTAGGTGAGTGAGTGAGTGAGTGAGTGAGTGAGTGGGTGAGTGAGTGAGTGGGTGAGTGAGTGAGTGAGTGTGTGAGTGAGTGAGAGAGTGAGTGAGTGAGTGAGTGAGTGAGTGAGTGAGTGAGTGAGTGGGTGAGTGAGTGAGTGGGTGAGTGAGTGAGTGAGTGTGTGAGTGAGTGAGAGAGTGAGTGAGTGAGTGAGTGAGTGAGTGAGTGAGTGAGTGAGTGAGTGAGTGAGTGAGTGAGTGAGAGAGTGAGTGAGTGAGTGAGTGAGTGAGTGAGTGAGTGAGTGAGTGGGTGAGTGAGTGAGTGTGTGAGTGAGTGAGTGAGTGAGTGATTGAGTGAGGGAATAAGTAAGCAAGTTAGTAAGTAAGCAGGATAAAGATAGGTAACATCGATTGAAGCACTCAAGCTCTCAAAAGTGAGACTAAAAATGACACTACCGCACACTATGTCACCCAAGGGCAATTCATGAAATAGATCTATTGCTTCCAGTTGCGCCGAAAACTATTGATTTGAATTTTCAAAAAAAAGGACAGTTTTTTTCAATCAATTATCAAACACTACGGATTTTATTCATTATTGATTACTGTGTCGATTCTCGGGCTGAACTTAAATTCCCCGATGGCTGGATCAGGCCCAGTAGGCTGTAATTTGTCCAAGTGTCGTTTATAACGTCTGTATATGTGAGGCAGCGTGGTGAAATCAGGCACTCGTCAAAATAATTAAATTGAAGAAACTGGCATTTTTCTGCAGGTTTGGGAATTCTTATTGAATTTTTATTATTTAGCTAAACACTATTCACGTCCATTAAAAACACATTCTTGTGTGGATAGCACTGAAAAATGTTGATTAAAGGCACAAAAAGTGTAAATTTTCTCTGTTTTTATGAACTCTCAAGCTAAGGAAATAACTAAACTTAGGCAGCCATTTTCCACTAATTTTACCTCTGAGACCAAGCGACCCCTACCTCCTTCAATCGCAATTTTAAAAATATATATATCTCGACGTGTATTCAAGATAACTGGATATTTTTTCATCAAAAGCAAGAAAAATGAACAACCTTTAAGATGGTACCAGTAACTTCACAAGACCAAAAATTGACGAGTGCCTGATTCCACCGCATCGTGCCACATATCCATTTGTCGATCTGTCTCTCATTACCATCCCTTTCTTTACATGTCCTTTTGCCTCTACTCCTGTACGCTCAGCATCGATCACATTCCCTTAGCTTTTAGCGCACGCCAGAAGCCAGCAACAGCGTTTGTGATGATATAATATAAAAGGATCTAGTGTTTGACTAGCTTCACGAGTGGCAAATGGCGTCAGTGTTACTTGTGTCTGGAAGTAAAAAATGAATTAACCTGTAGCTCCACCAAATTGCAAATCAAAGAGAACTGATGGTGTGGTTCTGGCTTGTATTTACAAGCAACTCAAAAGCTGTTCGTAGAGCTGGTAATGTGTCATCAGTTTTATCGACGAGTGTGAATAACATTTGTGATGCTCTGCAATTCTAATTTTTTTAATTTTGTAATTATATATACATTTTTTTTTGGGGGGGGGGGTAGCTGGTATCTCTTTAATGAAGGATCTATAAATGGATTAATGGGATGCTAGCCCAAATATGGTGACTGTATAAAACGTTGCTAGTAAACAGGTTTGAACATTTGTTTTAGAATTCTGAAACATTGGCTGTCATGAGGTAGGTTTTGTCTGACCCAAGTGAGGAAATCATTCTTGGAGATCACGCAGCGGGATACAGTTAGTCCGCCAGTGTCGGCAAAAACAAGCACAAATTCGTGCTGCCTATGGTGTACGGCAAACACAATTCTACCGTGAGGACAAAGGAATACATCAAAGGGACATTACGTCTGTTTTTCTAAAGAGTCGTGCAAGACATTTAAAAGAAAGGATGAGTTGTGACTGCAAAACTTCGAATGTTTTTCTCTCACTGAAGTATCCGATTGTTTACATGCACATATGTGGCATCTATGTACCGTTCACTTGTTTGAACCAAGAGCTTGAGAATACACCCAAAGTTGCAAGCTCGGTAAGGCGTAAAAATTCTTTATTTCACAGAAAAGTTTGTGATTCAAGGAAGGTTCAAGATAATGCTAATTTCACAGGCGCTGAGAAAGTGTCTGAATCTCGGAACAGTTGTAAAAACCCACACAGCAAAATTGTCCAGACTCTAAAAGCGGTCTATTTCTGGGTAATATTAGGAACTCATTTATTTCACCTGACCCGGTTTGTTTTCATCCTTTTAAAAGCCGCAAATGATAAGAACAATTTCGTCTTTTCATTTGCAATGTATTTATCGTTTGTGTCGTACACGCACACCTTCTTTTTTTGCAGCTACAGCAACAAAAAACAGCTTACACAATATTTTCGGACTCTCATTCAGTACGAAAACGATTTTCGCTTTCAAATAAACTTGCATAAATTGGCCAGCACGTATCGCTTCTTTTTCATTTCCACTTTCATCATTCAGGCTGTAAATGCTACAGCTTGGGCGGTTGCGACATTTTTAGGAAATGAGACGGAAGCAACCAGAGCTCAGATGTGGCCTTTGGAATTTACGACAGATACCAAGAGATATCTTGCCATATGCCTCACGATACTTGGAATCTTTTTGTTTGGCATTCTTCAATTTGGACCGAATCTCCTTCGTGGAATAATTGTTACTCTTCTCCGTGGAGAGTTCCGACATTTTGAGAAAGAGCTCCGTTCCATCATGATGTCCGCAGCTGAGAGTACAAGTCTATGTGAAGATCGTTTTGATAAATTTGTACGTCATTTTCAAGCAGCGTATCATTTGATGATGGAAAGCGATTCTGTAGTCAGGCATACAGTAGCAGGTGCTGTAGGTACCTTTATCCCAATGGTCTGTCTCGTCTTGTTCGGACTCATCAGCGGCTCACTGAAGCAGGACCAGCTAACCATGCTGTTGATGGTCTTCGCCTCGTACATCACCACTTTTTTCTTTACAGTTTGGACTCTTGCAGCTTTGAACTCCCAGGTTACTACATTTTTGTATTCTTTCACTTTTAGACAATTTATCCACATTTTCATTTTCTCTGCAAGGCATACTTTGTGCTGTTGGTTGGGGTGTGCCAAAGGTAGGTCCTCTTTCTTTATTTTCCCCTCTGTTGTTTCTGTCTATCCGTCTTACTTTTTCCCACCACCTGACCGTTATTGTGTCGATGCGTTTCTCCTTACTTCAAAGCACACTTTGTTTAGGATAGAGAGACAAGGAAACGTGCGTGTTGAGGAGATTTGAGTGCGGGTTGGGGATGGGGAACCGAGGGAATCGTGTTTCAAATACTTCTTTACTTTGTATAGAATCTTAACCTATCACAGTTTTAATATTTAACCCTCTTTCGAAAAGTGTTTATCTCAAATAGACTGTTCCTCGCATTAGAACAATTTTTATTTTCTAGTTTTCAAGATACAAAAAACCCACCATACTGCCATTTACTATCTGCTTTTGTTTATTGCAAGAGCATACGTATATATCAATTGTTGTTTTTTTGCCACAAAGATAAAAAGCTATCAGTTTACGTATAAGTTTCAGCTCCTTGGCAAAAGAAAGTCAGGTTCAAAGACTGAAATTTTAAAGAACTGCAAAACAAAAAACTAGGGAAAAAACGTGAAACAAAAAACAAACAAGCAAACAAACGAACAAACAAACAAATAAACAAAAAATAGAACAACGAAACTCATAGAACGTGCCAAGTATGTAAAAACACACCACTCTGTTAGATTTTATGCATTGATAGATATTTCAGAACTGAATTCCTTGTGATCATTGCTTATAAATTGTAATCATTCCTTTGGTACAACCTTAAAACTGAAATGCAAGACAGATAGTTCTCAATCCAAACAAAATGAACATTTCTGGCAATACAAAACAAAATTTATTAAGGAAAGAAAAACAACAGCTTTTTATCTGTCGATCAGCTCTGCTGCCTTCTTCTATTTTATTTTATTTTTTTGCTGAGAAATGTTTCAGGATTACTATGAACCAGATATTTGTTTCCGTATTTTTAATTAATTGTTACTGTAAAAACAGCTTTATTCATCTAAAAGTATATTATACTTAGTATGGTGATGTGTATATACCGGTGTGTGTGTGTGTGTGTGTGTGTGTGTGTGTGTGTGTGTGTGTGTGTGTGTGT
>NW_004797518.1:440679-444856 GCF_000002075.1 Aplysia californica | reverse complement strand
CCTACCCCTACCCACCACTTTTCCCACAGCTCTTCCACCCACTTACCAAACCATGTCTTTCTTGCTCAACCCCTGCAGTGGTCCTCAGCCTCAGGCCTATTCCTCCTCGCTATCTTTTTGCTCCCCCCTTCACCCACCCACAAATCCCCTTATTTCTTTCTCCTTCATCACTCGACCTGCTGCCCCCTTCCTGAGGGGATGAAGACTATAACGCCTTTAGGTTCCATCCGACGACATGTCCCGCTGTTTTCTCTTCTTTCCCCGTCCTTCCTGCCTCTGCTCCTGTACACTCTGCATCGATAACAATGTCCCTTTGACGACGCGCATTCTAATCATTCTGCAACACTTGAAGACGAGATCTTTTGGGGACTTTAAAAAAAGGAGCACAACTTCCTTTCCCAAGCAACTGTTTTCTTTAATTCATTTAACTGAATTTTCAAAAGGCAGGTAATTGCAAGCGTACTGCGACGAAGTATACAAATTTGGGTTTCTGATAGATCGTGTGTGGTGGTTCGAAAAGTGCTTCAACACTGCCTTTGGTTTGCTGCTGGTCGGGCATTATAAGTCTGCTACGTCCTCAAAGAGAGCAGATATCAGCGACCAGTAATGGTACTTTGTGTCTATGCAAAACTAAAACGATTTAATGTTTGGTAATACATACAAATAGTACCAGTTTAGTGTCATTACTTCCATGGACCAACGGTATTATACGCTGACTGTGACTTTGTTGAATTCACAGTGGGGACAAACGAAGTAATCACTCTAATATGCAATCGCATTAACTAGGAGTTTCACAAATTGCCAACCAGTGTTATTGACCTAGGGCTAATACCTGGCTTTGTAATGCTCTGCAATCAAGTAATTATTAATTGTTTATAGAGATTCCACTGTGTATAAAACGTCGCCCACTGACATGTTCGGACATTCGCATTAGACTCATACGTCATGAATTAGGCTTTCTCCGACCCGTTTAAAGAAATCGTGGACGGAGATCGTACTATGGAATCACACAGTCCGTCAGTATCGGCCAAAAGCGAGTGTCCTTTCTAAAACTATGTTCATAAAACTAGATCTATAGCCTTGCTGTATTCAATCAGAGTGCAAATGTGAACGTAAAAATGCTTAACGCTATCGGTGACAAAATTCCGGGAAGATAAGCAAAGGAGGAGGGGAGGAGGGATGGAACATCACCAATCTGTAATCACCACCACGGACTAAACATTGACTACTTTAATTTTTTAAAAAGAATTTAGACATCACGCTAATTTTTCCATGATGGTAGAACTTGACACTAAACAAATTCATTACGTGAAATGGTAAAGACAATGTTCCAAAGCAAATAGCCCTGCTTCTGAAGTGCGGGTAAAGAAATCCACTTCATCAGGGAGAAGCCGTACCTGTTTTCCCAAAGAGTCGTTCAAGAAAAAAGAGAGGAAAGGATGAGTTCTGATTGCTAAACTGATGTTTTTCTTCCACGGAAATATATGGTCGACATGAAGATGAGTGGTGTATATATACTTTCCAACTGTTTGAATCAACACACAGAGACAGAAACAAGTTCAAGAGGAGTTTTTAAAAAAAATCATTATTTCATAGCAAAGTTCCCGATTCTATCAAAGTTGGAGATAACGTTGACCAAACTGACAACGACTGTGGATGGAAAGTGTCAGAATTTTCAACAATCGTCAACACCCAAACAGAAAGATTTTCCTAAGTATCAAAGTAGCATATTTCTGTGTGATATTAGGATGTAAGTTTTTTAAACATAAGTTGTCATCCTTTCAAACACCACGAACATGAACATAAAAAAAAAAAAAGATAATATTCTTTAGTGCAATTACGCGTGTGTACATTGTATTGTTTACCAGCTACACCAATAAAAAGCAATTTACGCAATATCTTCAGATCCCCGTTAAGTGCGACAATCATTTTCGTTTTTAAGCAAACCATCACAAGTTGGCCAATATGTGTCGCTTGTTCTGTAGTTTCACTTTCATGTTTTCAGAATTTACCTTCTACATCATGGCGGTTTAGTCCTTTTTATTTTTTGAGACAGATGTAGCGACGAGGGCTCTGCTGTGGCCTTCGAAATTTCCGAAAGACACGGAGGGATATATTGCTATTAGCCTTGTGGCACTTGAAGTAGTTTTCATTGGAATTATTCAGAATTGCCAAATGTCTTCGGAGGAATAATGAAGATCATTTCTATAGCGCCCACTCCCGTGTAAACACAGCTCTAGGCGCTTTACATAAATGCATGTAAGAAAAATATTCATGCACGCGACACACACACACACTCACACACTCACACACACACACACACTCATTACTTTTCTTCAAGGAGAGTTCTATCATTTTGAGAAAGAGCTCCGCACCATCCTGTTTCAGAAGCCGACAAACAATTTCGACAATTTTTGCGTCGGTCTTAAGCATCGTATCATCCAATGAAGGAGAGCGATTATATGGTGAAGTATAAAGTTGCAAACTCAAAAGTAAATCCATCCTACCTGTCTGTCTCGTCTTGTTCGAACTCATCAGCAGCTCAAAGGAGCTGGACCAGCTAGCCATGCTGTTGATGATCATTGTCGTTTGCATCATAATTTTGTCGTCACAGTTTCAACTCTAGCTACTTTTAACTCACAGGTCAAAACGGTGTTTCTGTTTTATGTATCGTTTTTAATTTTCAACTTAAGATACCGTAGACATTTATTTCATTTTGGTAAGGTACGTAAAGTTTTTAACATTTGCGTGAAAAGGGCAAAGGGGAAAGTGGTGTTGTGAATGCTTCCAGCTCTTCAGAGAAAAACCGTAAACCTAATCTTTAAAGTCTGTTAATGTGAAAATGCGTCTTTCGTAATAACTTGGGAACTCGCAGAATTAACAAACCTTTGTTGTTTCCCATGTACCATGCTAGTTTTGAAACCAGTCTGAAACTAGTCCCCCTTTTTTTAGTTAATCTGAATTTAAGATTGTATTCTTTTCCTGAGAATTTTTACATTTGTTATTCATTGAATTGATTTTTATAAAAGGTTAAAAAGAAAAACAACAAAATCGCTAACATGAGAAATTTTAATTTGAAAACCCCAAACCCTGGGTCGTCTAGGCTTTCTAAAAAAATCTCAAGTCGTCAACGCATTTGTTTAATCTCTTAAAGCTATTCTTAATTAATCAACCGTTGTACTTGGCTATTTTTTGGTAAGCGTTTTACGTCGCTCGCAACTTCATAAGGTCATATGAGCGCACAGGACACACCTAACATTTTCAATTGGTAGGAAATTTTGAAATTTGCCCTGTTTGCGGCCGAAGCCTACTCTTATCGATTTTGGACCACCAAGGGATCTTTAACGTGCACAACGTGCACACGGGACCTCTGAGATTTTTCGCCCTTGTCCAAGAAGGATAGGTGTAGATCTTTCCTACCAGAAGATCAGGGGTGTGGCTGAAAGACAGCAGTAAGAAGTAGCCAAGGAGTAGCAGTAGAAAGGCTGCAGAAAGAGTCAGGAGCCCAGTGGAGGGGGCAAAAGAGGTGAGGGGGTGGGGGAAGAAAGTGGAGACGAAAACAGACTATAGAATATTGCAAGAGAGAAGGAAAGAAGGTGAAAGGAGACAATTTTAGAGAAGAACAATTTTCGGTTGCTACCGGATTCGAAAGCGGGACCTTTGAATGAGAGGTGAACACCTTAATCTTTAGACCACGAGAGCCCCCTACTTGGCCATTTTGCTTTCCTACAGTTGAAAGTAAGGAGGATAACGTGTGAAGACAACAAAATGATTGCTATTGGGAAATCGAACACAAAACAACAACATCCGCCCTTGAATACACAAAACGCTATTGTAATAACCTCGCCTTTCCACCAAGTCTATATTTCCAGTTATGTGTAACTGTATATCTGAAATATTGCTTTAAATATGGCAACCGAAAATTGGATGGTTAACAGGGTGGTATGTACTCATCTTTTTACTATAAATTATGGGTGCTTCAATCTGTATGTGTGTGCGTTTATAATTCATTAGTTGATTCTACTTTCATTGTAAACTGTTTTCAATTTTCCATTGGTATTTTCTTCAACCATACATCATGACACGAATAGATCTGGTTGATCTCTCTCTCTCTCTCTCTCTCTCTGTGTTTCTCTCTCTCTCTCCCTCTCCCTCTCTCTCTCTCTATCTCTCTCTC
>NW_004797518.1:438914-440130 GCF_000002075.1 Aplysia californica | reverse complement strand
TCTCTCTCTCTCTCTCTCTCTCTCTCTCTCTCTCTCTCTCTCTCTCTCTCTTTATTTCTTTGTCTCTGCTCATAGCCTTTCCTGAAACCACAGACGTCAGAATAATTTAAAATGTAGGTGTTTTTAACGTCCTTATTGTCCTCGGTTAGATCATTTAGAGAAAAGCTTCCAACCTTGGTCTGTCTGGGCCAACTTAGGCTGAAAAGGATACAACATCCCAGCAAAAAGATCGAGATACTCGATAAAAATTCCACTCAGGAATCAAACCTAGGTGTCCGACAGCGATACGCCTAACAGCTTCATTCCCAGAATCCGGCAAAGTCACAAGAAAAAGAGACAAACTCACAAAGTGAGAAAAGACTCCCGAGTAACTGGCAAAATAGACAGAAAAAAATTAAAAGTCATTGAATATTGATGGCAACAGCATAAAAAACAGTAACAATGACACCAACTGCAATAATAAGAACAGTTCAAAATCGTCAGACTTAACTAAAATAAACCTCCTTCTGTTTACTGCTGTTAGCCAAGGAATCACCTTTACCTTTATATAGCTTCGACTTTAATAAGGAGTATGCTCTAACTCCCACCTGTCCAATGCAGTCATCTGTCCAGAGGAACAGTCCCGCCCCCCCCAAAAAAAAATTGAGTTATTTCTGTAATTATCATCACAATGACACTGTCCTTAAGTACAACCTATCTAAGATGAATACATTTTCCCTCGACAATGGGTGACCATTTTGAACAGATTCGACTGTATTTTGAATCTCATTGTCCAACTACAATCAAAGTGCTTATCTCATATCTCATGGTGAAAAATGAATCCTTCTTTTCTGACCAATGAGGAAATAGGAAACATCCAAAATGTTTCACTGAAATGTTCTCAGACACAGTAAACATAGCAGGCCATCTGCTAAAAGTTTTGTGGAATTTTGAAAGAAACACAATCGAATAATTTTAAATAGTATAAACAGGGTGTACGACATTGTTCGACCTTATGTTAAAACATTCTTTTAGAAATGATGTGACCTATACAGTTTCTTTCATTTATCGCCACGTTTTATTATTCAATGGAGAGGTTAATTCCGAATGATTCGTATTTAACGAGTACCCAATATAGGATTTGATTTCAGATGCAACACATCGTTCACTGCTGGCAGTGATTGTTTGATAATACGAATTTCCCTGCTTTATTCCGCGTTTCCTTTTTACCCCCCCC
>NW_004797518.1:435635-437140 GCF_000002075.1 Aplysia californica | reverse complement strand
ATTATTATTATTTTTATTATTGTTATGATCCTTAATATTATTATTAATTATCAATGTTATTATGAATTTTCACAACAGATTGGAGGCACCATAGTCACGTACAGTGTGGTCGTCATACAGTTCCAGGTGGGAAGTCCTCAAGCCAGCTGTCCGACTGTCAACTGTTCGGCTTTATTTTAACATCAAAAGGAGTGTCGGGCTGTTAGCCAGTTCCCTTCTCTCTCTCTCTCTCTCTCTCTCCCTTAACCCTCTACTATGTTTCTAGTATTTATATTGTTTCTTCTCCCCCTCCCCCAAACTCCCCCCCCCCAATCCAGTTTTTGGTTGTTCTTGAAACATTGGAGGGCAAAGCTCGCCCTGATATAAAATGTGCAGATGGGGATTTAATTAATATCTTTTAAAAAACCCCAAACAAAACAAAAACAAAATATCATCATCATCATCATCATCATCATCATCATCATCATCATCATCATCATCATCATCATCATCATCATCATCATCATCAACAACAACAACAACCACGACAATAACAATAACAACAGCAGCAGCAGCAGCAACAAGAGCAACAACAATTCACTCTCGTACGATGACAAAGAATGAAATAATAATATATCGTTGGCAGGACGTTATGTAGTGTTCTTACCCCAACATTTGACGGAAAAAAAATGTTTTTAATTTGTCGACGACCTTGCTTTTCCTGGATTTTAAAATATCATTAGCAGCAACAGCATACAATGAAGAAATATATTTTGCGCATTGCAGTAAAAACAGCTACAACGTGTGTTTGTACTGCAAGTCTATAAAACTAAAACTAAAGAAATGATGACATATTTCAAACGTTAAAGTTGTGATACCTTTCTACCCTCCCATTAACAAAAAGAGAGTAGGTTGAAATTGTGCGAACGTTAAAGTATCTCGGTTTCACTGGGTCTTGAGAATGTGCGAACATAACCAACGTGTATTTACTTACTGCAGAAACTGAAAGCACTCGAAATTCACGATGCCAGCTTATACAGATCCTATATCTCCATATTAAAAAGTGAAGTGTAGTTTCTTTATGCATCAGTTGTTGGTTAGGGTGCTCCAGTAATAGCAGGGAACAAAAAGAAATACAATTCAATTAATGAAAGCAGAGAAAAATAGTAAGCTGTAAACTTCGAGATATTGACAACAGCTATTGGAATGCTTGTTTTTGCAAACATGAATCAGTAATACAAAATAATGAACATTCTTTTTATGAAGCATGAACTAAGCAAGAACATGATAGTAGCAATAAGATCCTCCAGCATGCTTAAAAAACAGGGATGTATGAGAACTTCTTTATCCTTTCCTCTGTCAGAATAAGGAGAATAATATTTAAGACCATGTGATATAGTATAATAGTCATTTTGTGTTATTATGCTTTGTGTGTGTACGTGATGTTTACGGAAGACTGAATATGTGTTAATGAATGTGTGTGTGTGTGTGTGTGTGTGTGTGTGTGTGTGTGTGTGTGTGTGTGT
>NW_004797518.1:421217-435469 GCF_000002075.1 Aplysia californica | reverse complement strand
AGGAGATGAAAGTATAATTATTTTTATTTTTTTTTGGGGGGGGAGGGGGGTGGAGAAAATGTTCTGTCGCGGTCAGGTTTCAAACCCGGTATCTGTTAAATGAAAGGCGAACACTGTACCTCGTGCCCCCGAGAGCGCTAGCGTGTGTTATCTATCAGTGAGTCAAGCAGCAAGCACTTTCTCAGAAAACCGTGTTTGATAACCTTTGCTCGAGTGGTGACCTTTTCGTTATTACTTTTCAAACATTTTTGTGAGTTTTTTTCTTTTTTTAAATTTGTGTTATGAAGTTGATACTTTGATAGTGTATGGTAAACATTATTTTTATCCGTTCTATGATTTTGCAGGGGAGAGAGAGAGAGAGAGAGAGAGAGAGAGAGAGAGAGAAAGGGGGGGGGGAGAAGGAAAGTTCATTCCCATGGATAACGTGCGTTGGGACCCGAATATTTTACATGGATGTGATAAGTCCATTGATCTTTTGTTTGTTGATGTTCTTGTATATCCACCCAAAATTTCCTTTGTGGATCAATAAAGTTGATCTTTTCTTATTCATTGTATTTATCTTATCTTTATTCTGCTGTATTGGCTGCATGTGCTCAAGAAACATTTGTTGAAATTGTGTTTTATTTTCAATGTAAATGATTTTACCTCCAAATCGACACAATTTAGATCATTCAGGAAGCAGGGTCAGGACCCTCAGCCAAACCAAGATGAGAGGGATACAACATCCCAGCAGAAAGACCGAGCGAGATACTCGATAAAAACATTCTCCCCAATCGAGAACTAAGCTCGGGTCTCTTGCTTGCGACAACCTAGCCGCTACACCACAGGGGCCACTTTGTGGAAATTCAATCTGTATAAATGTTTTAATAAAGCACAAGAACACAGCATGTTAAGCCCCCTGTCCAGCAAATTAACGATGGTGAACGATCAGAGCCCCAATCAGGAAAGAAAGGCTTTCTACGTTAGTGGTTGGTGGGTGCTCTGGTGTAGTTTGCTCCTTCTTTTCTATCAGACCTCTTTAACTCTTATCTCTCTTCCTCCTTTTTGTGTTTGCTACTCTCTTGTAACACCTCTAATCTTCGGCACAAAATACGACCTTGTTGTGTTGCAAGTTCCATAAAATATCTACTAAACTTAACTAAAGTCTTTCTAGTAATGTTTGTTTTATGACCATGCCGCACAGACAAACGGCACAGCTGCTGCATGGGGTCTTAGACAACACAAGACGGCCAATATAAAGATCGTTCCTTGGAGACAACCAGGAAGTTCCACTCAGATGGCCTAACACATGTAGACATTAGCTGCTAAAATCCAGTTGTACTGGTCAGAACAAAGATAATTAATAATTATTGGATTTTTAAAACAATGCATTAAGAACCGAAAGTTGTGTGAAAGATGGTCATTTTATGACTGACTTTAATGTCTTTAGTCAGAAGGAAAAAAACAACAAAATAGAATTAAAAAAGATGCCAGTTAACTCTTACATGATTTATACGCTCAGTCTCACCTACCAGAATTTTTCTTATTTGTAACCGACACAGTTTTGATAGCAGGCCCAAAAAAATGACCTTCAATTGCTTCTAGATACTGTTGTAACAGAAAGTGAACGGAAAGGATTATTGTTGAATGTAAAGAAAACAGAATGAATGGTAATATCCATAAAAAGCAGCAAAGCTTAGTTGTAATCTCTTTAGCAAAGGTGAAAATGTCAAAACAAACCAACAGTTTAAATATCTAGGATTATATGATAACATCTGATGCCAAATGTTCCACAGAAATAAGACTGAGAATTACAATGGCTAAGGCTAGTTTGAATAAAATGAGCCCAATCCAGAAAAATAGAAAAAAACTCAATGAACACCAAAACAAAAGTTCTGAAATGCTATGTTTGGTCAACCCTTCTATATGGCTGTGAATGCTGGACAATATCTAAAGACAGTGAAAAAAATAGGATCAACAGAAATGTGGTTTCTTAGGAGACTGCTAAGAGTATCGTGGAAGGAAAAGAAATCAAATGAGGTAGTGCTTGATGAAGCCCACGTGGGACGCTCAATGCTAAAGACTGTCAGGAAACGACAAATGCAGTTTTTGGGGCACATAAATAGACATAAAGGTCTTGAACATCTAGCTCTCACTGGCAAAATTAAGGGCAAGCGAGGCAGGGGAAGACCCAGAACAACATATTTTGGGAACCTAAACAAATGGGTAACAGGAAAAGATCAGGAGAACGTAGCTTTTTGAGAGCATCCGAGCAAAGGAATGAATTGAGAACTATGATCACCGATGTCTGTCCCAGATCTGGCAGTGGATGATGATGATGATGATGTAATCGACTCCTATTTCCCCAAAGAAGCAACATCAAACATATCAAACACTAATACGACCATATTATTTTGACTAAACAATAAACCATCTTCTTGCCCCACTTTAGGGAGGGGCAACAATTTGACAGGCGTTCTCAAACGGCTTACAAAATTGTCTTTTTTTTTTTACAACCTACCATACCTGTTTTATGACTTCACTTTCATCTTCACCCACCCACAAGTCTGGCAAGACTCGCAAAATAAATCAAGTTCTACTATGAACTTACGTGAAAACAACCAATTTGGGCACCACCTATCATATGACTTTATGCAATTGTAAGCGTCGTAGAACTCTTTCGAAACGTAAACGGACAGTACTGCCAATTAGCAACCAGTTTCTTCCACTCCTCTGGGTTCCCAGCTGTCCACATCAAGATGCTCCAGTCACGGATAGTTCCTTTCCATGGCTGTTTTATCTCAAATTTATCCACACTTTATCTATCACAATTTTTACGAAACATCAACATTTTTCTTTTTAAAAAAAGAAGAAAACAACGGAATAGAGAACAGGCATTTCGTCGGAGGCCAATACTTGTTATGACAGGCTGGAACTTTGATTTCGAAACATGCTTACGTTGGGACTGAAAGAGGTTAGAAATTTAAATACGTATTTTCCCTTGACCGTTATCAACTGCGAAGAAAACTGATTGTTTTAGTACCAGATAATAATTACAAAATGTAACCTTTTGTCACTTCACGACCCCCCCCCCCAATCCACCACCGCCATTCACAAAAAAGAAGATACATTGGGTTTTGTTTTTTTCTAGGAGAGGGGTGGGTCGGTTTTTTTTTCTATTAGCGAAGGCATGTCATTGTCGATCGTTTACACCGCCCTTCTTCCCCCCCGCCCCCTTGTGACTGTTTATAATGATTTTGTTATCCATCTGTCGACCTTTGTTCCTCTACCCCTGTACGCTCATCAGCAATCACAATTCCCTGAACATTTAGCGGGTATCAAAGGCCTGTGATGGCTTTTGTGGCTGCACATCAAGAATGTTTCGGTGTTTGATTGGGTTTACTGGTGGAAAATAAGCTTTGGTTCAAGGCTAACACTTCCAATGATTCCGGACGAATGGGTTTTACGATTTTTTTTACTATGAATGTGGCCGGTTTAATATGCACAGGGGCAAATATAATCCATTCTAATTGTGCGATCAGCATTAACCCACACCTCCATCAAATGAAAATTTAATGGTGTGGGCGGTGCTGGTATTTGCTGAAACGTGAAATTAGTATTATCGATCAACTGACTACCAAGCGAAATAAGTGATGTTCTGCAATTAAGAAATGGAAAATTTATTATAGAGATAGCAGCCTAAATATCATGACTCTGTATAAAATGTCGCTGCCTTACATGTTTCGACATTCGCATTGGAACCCTAAAACCGTCTTAGTTATTGCACTATTGTAGGCCTTCTTCGACCCAGGTAAGGAAATCGTGGACGGAGATTAAGCTAAGGAATAAACTTTGTCGGCACAGGCCAGGCAAAGTGTCATTTCTAAAATAATTTTACCTTCCTCTAGTCCTGTAAAGTTGAAAGTGTGAGCGACTTTGAACGTAAAAATACCCCTCCAAAAACACGAAGTGCTGTCGTTGAGAAAATCCAGAAATGTAACAAGTTTAGGTTACAAGCAACAACGAAGAAGAGAATGTGCGCTTGTGCGTGTATGTGTGTGTGTGTGTGTGTGTGTGTGTGTGTGTGTGTGTGTGTGTGTGTGTGAGAGAGAGAGTGATAGAGAGAGATAGATAGATAGAGAAAGAGAGAGCAAAAGCATGACAGAGAGGTGGGGAGGTAGGAAAGGGGATGGGGAGATAACATAACACGTTTTTGACCACCTATTGTATTCTAATGTGTCTGTTTTTAAAGGTATTCTTTTGTTCGCAGACACGACGCTGTAGGACTATAGATTGCAAAGATTGATATTGAAAACAAATTCATGTTGTGAGTTGATAAAGACAAATACTTCTGATTCTACAGTGAGGACAAAGGAACCCCCCTCATCAGCGGTAAACCATACAAGGTTCACTTAAGACCCGTGCACGAAACCAGAAGGGAATGATGAGTTGTGCCTGCAAAACTTCGGAAGTGTTCCTTCCACTGAAATACCCGATTCTTTACATGCAGATGAGTGGTATTTATGTACCGTCAACTTGTTTGAGCGAACACTCGTATCAAGCGACAGATACAAGCTCTGAAGGGCTTAAAAATTCATTAGTCAACTGGAAATATTCACATTCCAGGAACGTTGGAAGTAATGTTGATCTTGCTGGCAACGACTGTGCACCAATGAGGTCTAACTCTTGGACCATTTGCAAACATTCTCAGAATAGAACTGTTACGTGTATCAAAGTGGCATATTTCTGTATGATGCTAGGAAGCCAAATTTCTAACATAGTTCGGTTTGCTTTCATCCTTTCAAACGCCACCCACGACATGAACTGTTTTGTCTATTTAGTGACAACACTTTTGGCCACATTGGCGCAAGTGCACACAGTCTTCTTTTGTAGTTACATCAACAATAAGCAACTTACACAATATCTTCGAATCCTCATTCGGTACGACAATAGTTTTCGTTTCCGAACAAACCTTCATAATTTGGCTAAGAGATATCGCTTCTTCTCTATATCGACTTTCATCTTTCAATGTTTAAATGGTACTGCGTGGGCGGTGGCGATTTTTTTCACTAGCGAAAAAGATGCGACCAGAATTGAGATGTGGCCATTGCAAATAACAGACGACACATCGGGATATATAATTTCCACCGGCATCGCGGGATTTGCCATTTTTTGGTTTGGGATTATTCACTTTGGCCCAAATTTCTTCCGTGGAATAATTGTTACTCTTCTCCAAGGAGAATTCCGTCATTTTGAGAAAGAGCTCCGCTCCATCATGCTTTCCACAGCGGACAATGATAGTTTCACTGACGATCGTTTCGACAAATTCGTGCGTCAGTTCCAAGCAGCGTATAATTTAATGACGGAGAGCGATTCTATGGTCAAGCACATAGTAGCAAACGCCATAGGTACATCTACCCCTGTGGTCTGTCTTGTCTTGTTCGGACTCATCAGCGGATCCCTGAAGATGGACCAGCTTGCCATGCTGTTGCTCATCACCACTGTTCAAATAATCGTCTTTTTCGTCACAGTTTGGACTCTGGCTGCTTTGAACTCGCAGGTCATTACAGTCTTTGCATTGTTTTACTTTAAATATTCTCTCAATATCTTTCTCGTCTGTGTATTCAATACCTTGTTGGTGCTGTTGAGAGTCGTAGGGTGCGTGCGTGTGTGTGTGTGTGTGTGTGTGTGTGTATGTGTGTGTGTGTGTGTGTGTGTATGTGTGTGTGTGTGTGTGTGTGTGTGTGTGTGTGTGTGTGTGTGTGTGTGTGTGTCTGTGTGTGTGTGTGTGTGTGTGGAGGGGGTGATACTGATTGATCAGAAAAACAGGTTTCGGAGATTGGATATGTACTTTTTTTCTTTAGTCTATTCGTATATTACATTTTCTACAACATCAACGTTTTTTTGTAGAATGTGTATCCCAAATTGGCAGTTCCCATTTACTTGCTTTTCAAGGATCTTTGTTTTCATGTTTCAGAACACAGCAACATCGCTTATACTCATTCATCTTAGATGGATGAATAGAGAATAAAATGCACCTCTGTACATTTCTCCTAAAAGGAGTTCCACGATTGAAAAATAAATTAACGCCTCTGTGTTTAATTTAATATTATATTTCTTAGGTTTTAAATCGCCAGAATCAAACACTGGGTGATTATTGCTTTTAAATTGTAGGCGGTATTCGACTGTCTTCTCCTTCGAATCTGAAACAGGCATCATTTAATAATATGATTGGCTATTCATTTTTCTGCTCTGATAATCTAAAGCAAAATCGTTTACTGACCCGGCCAATTCAGTTACTATCAGTATTGTCTTCTCTTTTTTTCAGTGAGGGCAAGATGTTTTAGGTGTTATGTCGATTCAAATGCCCAGGAAACCACATTTGTGTCTTCCTAATTATTTTTATCTGTGAAGTCTTACAATGACTCCTTTCAGTACTGCCTTATTTTGATTTCTTTTTCGTTCACAAAATTCTCAACAATGTCTTAAGGAACCTAATTTTTGTTGCGTCTAGTGTATTCTTACTTAAAATATATTTGTATTTCTCTTCCACGGTTACCTGGCGAGTGGCCTGGAGGAGAAACGATGTTGCATGTTTGGATGATGACTATCACAAAGTCGCTCCAGGATCGTCTTTTGTTTTCCTTTTGTTCTCCAGCACGAGCATCTGATCTTGTTTAGTCGAAACACTGGTCGTCCAAGAGGCATTCTCGTGAGGTGGCCAAACCACTTGATCTTCTGTTGTGCGATGCGTTGTAAAAGTAACATTTTTTACCATGTTCCCTATGACCTTGTTCCCGGTCATATCCGTCTCTCCTGGATTTATTTACTGCTCTTCTAAGGCATTTTCATTCATTTGTGACTAGCTTCTTCTTGGTACTTTTCTGGTTGACGAATACTTGATGGGGGTCTTGGCTGTAACCCATCACCCTCTTACTTCGCAAAAAGTAGAGTAATGATAGCATCGGTGCACTCCTGACCTTTGCTCCGGTTTGTGCTATGAGAGTGGCACATTATCTTCACTGAGTGGCTTTGTATCAGCATGTCTCTGTATGTACTACAGTCCTTATTTTTATCGTGTCATAAACACGCACAATTTAGATATTACTGTCTGGAATTGTGGCTGGGTCTGATTTCATATTCTTTCAATATTTGTATTAATATATTACGGCTTTTTATTACAATTGGTTTTCTTCTCTATCAGAAATATTAAAATAGGTCTTTTGATATATTTTGACCATCTAGTTTAAACATCTTTTCTTTTCTATTAAGAGATTATATAATAATTTTACTTTTTTATCCGTACTTCGCACTCATTTTACGTTTTGATTTGCTATATCTCTTTACACCTATCACTATTCATTGGCATTATTCATTAAACCCCGTTTCTCTTGCCTCACAACATTCTTTTACTTACTTTATTAAAGCTTTGTATTTTCTCCTTCTGACCTTGATTTCCCTCTCTCTTTCATCACTTTTAAAAAATGGAGTCTCTTATTACTTGTTTTATTTGATTTTGGGAGACCATATTTTACCATAGTTTCAGCCTTGGATCTTTCATTTACAAATATAATTTGAAATATGAATGGTGAGACCTTTGCCTTTCCCAGTTTAAAATTGATCATAAATGTTATATATATTATATATATATATATATATATATATATATATATATATATATATATATATGTTATATATAGATATTATATATATATATATATATATATATATATATATATATATATATATGTATATATATATATATGTCTATTTGCTTCTAATAATGATTTTAATTACTTTTATGGCGTTTCATTAACATTTTTGTTTAAAAAATATGAAGTCTTTTGTATTTCTAGTACTTTCATCTGTCTTGCCTTCCTTCTGTATTATTTAAAACAATAATTTCAAGATGGCGAAGTTTCCATGACAATCTGCTTATTAATTATGTTAAGTTCCGTTGAAACATAAAACCAAATTCGTTACTGAAAAAACGCCCGTTCATCTGCGGAGCAATTATAATGTGTTTCTCAGAACACCAATTTATTTTTCTTAGTTCATAGTAAGTTCATTATAAGTCTGTGACTTCAATGTTCTAATCTTGAATGTTGTATTTTCCAAGGCTCAAAACAGGCAGCGAGGGTTTTGTTTAATACGTCAGCTGCATTGGCTTTTAAGCTTTCAGTTACACGCTGTGTAATAAATGAGATTACAATTTTGTGATATGCAGTGTGACGTGCAAATTTGAATTAATACAAATAACCTCTTCAAAATGCTTAGGACAGACCCACATATCATTTACAACATTTTAGGGTTGGCAAACACAAGGGCTTTATTTAAGAGCCTCCCAGACCAGGTTACGGCATGTTTTGAAAGATGAAT
This sequence comes from Aplysia californica, assembly GCF_000002075.1. Classification (NCBI taxonomy): domain Eukaryota; kingdom Metazoa; phylum Mollusca; class Gastropoda; order Aplysiida; family Aplysiidae; genus Aplysia; species Aplysia californica. Next base: position 427,111 of record NW_004797518.1, on the reverse strand, counting down.
GACCAAAAAAAACACCATCATCTCGAAATGTGAAAGCAATGCATAAGCGCATTGTGTAAGTATTGGCGTTTTTTTTATAGTTCAAAGTAAGGCTGGCTGTATAAACGAGCTGGTAGTCTCTCGGATCACGTTTATATTCAAGTTAGCGTGGCCTATGTTATATACAACACGGGACCAATCTTTAAGACAAATAAAAACGTTTGTTTAAGTCATTACTGGTGATTTGAAACTAAAAATAAAAGGATACACAGAGGGTTATAAGTTATAGCAAGTAACAAGGCAGGGTTATACTTAATTATTTCTCACAGGTACACGCTGTTTGCGATGTTCTTTACAAGTCAGACTGGAGCAACTTTTCGACTCGCATGCTACAAAAGGTAAGTTCGCGCACCACCCAACCTTTTATCAGTTTCAAAAATATTGAGTAAACCAGTCTTTCTCCCTACCTACCTGTAACAGACATCCTAAGCTTTCATGTGGTGCATAACGTTTGTATGTAGCATCAGTTATAACGAAATTGTGAACTTGGAGGCAAAACTTTTTGAACCACCCGTGTAGTAATAGCACCAGTGTAGTAATAGCACCAAACACACTATTTTGCTTTACCATGGGTGTTATCATTTTACAGGTTTCTTTGCACAAATAAACTGTATTAAAGCATCTCTAAACATCTTTATTTCTTTGTCATGTCAATGTTTTTAGTGATTTGTTTGGTTATTATTTTGTGTTGGTGGTCTGGACACTGTTATATTGTATTAAATTAATCTAAGTTTTGTTCACGCCGAGTTGTAGCACCCAACACACTATTTTGTTTTGTCACAGGTAATAACATTTTAAAGGCTTCTTTGCACAAATAAACTGCATCAAACACAGATATCTTCTAAAAAGCTGAAAACATCTTTGCTTTTTGTCATCTCAATAATTAAATAATTTATTTGGTCGGTCGTTACACTTTTAGTTTGAGTTATACACTTTTAGTTTTTGTACAAACCTAGTTGTAGCACCCAAGACACAATTTTGTTTTACCATAGGCGTTAGCTTTTTAGATGCTTCTTTGCACAAATAAATTGATTTAGAGCCTACTTGTGTTCTTAAAAGCTGAAAACTTCTTTTTTCTGTTTGCTTTAAACCATTATAAAAATTTGCTGGGTCGGTTGTTACAAATTTAGTTTGAGTTATAATCTTTTGACTTTCGGGCACTCTTATTTATGGCATCCAAAACACTGTTATAATTAACCAAATGTGTTAGCATTTTAGTGAGCTTTTCTGCACAAATTAACTATACTAAAACCTACATAATGTGCTCATACGATTGTAAATGTCTTTGTTTCTTTGTCTTCTCAGTACTTTTGGAAATTTAGTTTGTCGGTCGTTACTATTTTAGTTTGAGTTACTCTTTCAGGTTTTGTTCACGCCAAGTCGTTGCACTCAATACACTATGTTGTTTTACCATGGGTGTAAGCATTTTAGAGGTTTCTTTGCACAACTAAACTCTATCGAGGCCTACATGTCTTCTAAAGAGCTGTAAACATCGTTGCTTCTTTATCATCTCAATATCTTTACTAATTTGGTTGGTCGGTCGTTACACTTTCACTTTGAATTATACTCTTTTAGTTTTTGTGCAAGCCTAGTTGTAGCACCCAAGACACCATTTTGTTTTGCCATGGGTGTTAAATTTTACAGGGTTTTTTTGCACAAATAAACTGTATTAAAGCCTAGGTGTCTTCTAAAAAGTTCTAAACATCTTTATTTCTTTGTCATGTCAATGTTTTTAGTAATTTATTTGGTTTTTATTTTGTGTTGTTGGTCTTGACACTTTTATTTTGCATTAAATTCATCTAAGTTTTGTTCACGCCGAGTTGTAGCACACAACACATTTTTTTGTTTTGCCATAGGTAATAGCATTTTAAAAAGGCTTCTTTGCGCAAATACACGGCATCAAATACTAGATATCTTCTAAAAAGCTGTAAACATCTTTGTTTTTGGTCATCTCAATATTTTTAGAAATTTGGTTGGTCGGTCGTTACATTTTTAGTTTGAGTTAAACTTTTTTCGGTTTTGTTCACGCCTAGTTGTAGCACTCAACACACTATTTTGTTTTACAATGGGTGGAAGCATTTTAGAGGTTTCTTTGCACAAATAAACTGCATCAAAGTCTAAATGTATTCTAAAGAGCTGCAAACATCGTTGCTTCTTTGTCATCTCAATATCTTTACTAAATTGGTTGGTCGGTCGTTACACTTTCATTTTGAATTACATGTATTTCGCTAAATTACATTGTTCCTTTTTCTGGTGTTGGCTGAATTTGTACGCTTTATTTTACATTCGTTTGGTCTCACTGAGGTAGTACTTTGGAGTCAAAGTCCATAGGCCTATTCGAAGCTTTTATCGAGCAGTGGTAAAATAATCAATGTTGTCATTTTAATGCTTTAATAAGAGAACATCCCACAGCTCCTAAGGACAAATACGTTTCTCATACAAGCTGGGCAAAAGGAAAATCCTGTTAAAAGTTTGTCATATTCTAGTAGGAAAGAGTTAGAATGTTCTTGACGTCGTAAATAGTACGCTTAACAATGTTTGAGCTTAAGTTAACGCATTCTTTCTTCAAAGTGGCATGTGCAGTTTCTTGTGGGTCATGTGGCTGATTGGATACTGCCACTGGCAGGTTTTACTTCTACTTCTGTTCTTTCTTTCTGCTGTTCCTGTCTGTCTGTCTTACTTTTTCTGTTGACTTAATCACCGTCATTGTGTCGACTTGCTTCTCTTTATTCAAATGAACAATTGTGGGGCAGTACCGAAATATTAACTTGATTGAATTTCAAATGTAATATTTATAGCTTACTGTGAACATTTTGAGACCCGAAATCCCTTGTAATCCACAATTATATTTTCGTTAAATGCCATTCCACACCTCTCATTCACTTCTTTTTATCTATTCTCCCACAGGAAAGACTGTTGAGGTTTCAACATTAATATTGGTAATTAAATAACTGACTGAATATTTTTACTTCTTAAAAGCACATTTTAAGACTCCAGTTATTAACATTATCATCTTTGCATCCCCTTGAGAGACTAACTGAGAGCTCTTGTTTTCTTCCTCCACATGCTAGGCCACACTGTTCAGCAACATGTTCAACTCTCGACCCATGGGGTTCAGTGTCTATGGCATGTTCGTGGTTGACTGGTCAACCTTACTTTTGGTGAGTTTACAATATCTTTTTATTCTGAGTGTTTGATTGATTTTTGAAGTACATTTTGAAAGTTATTTTTGGACCTGTGCTTTTGAATAAACACAATAACCATTCTCAGAGAGAATTGTACAAAATGGTAACTTTCAGTTGTTTATAAAAATGACCACCCTCAAAATGATTATTTTCTTCTAGTACCCATATGAGAACCCAGAAGTAACTGGCTCTAAAATCTCCATTCCTCAAAGCATTTGTCAGGCAGCGTTGTGGAATCAGGCTCTCGTCAAATAATCAACGTGAAGAAACTGACATTTTTCCGCAGGTTTGTGAATTTTTATCAAATGTTTGTTTTTTTGGCTCAAGACCTTTCCTGTCCATTAAAGAACTCATTTATGTGTGAATTATTCTGGGAAAAAAACGTTGATTAAAGGCACACAAAATGTAAATTTTCAGTAACAACGGACTCTTCAGCTAAGAAAATAACTAATCTTTGGCTGTCATTTTCTCAATAATTTTACCTCTGAAAACAGGTGTCCCCCACCTCATTCTTTTGCAAATATCTCGACTTGTGTTCAAGATAAATGGATATTTGTTTCATCCAAAAAAAAAAGACAAGTGACCAAGCTTTAAGTTGATACCAATAACTCTACATGCCCAAAAATTGACGAGAGCCTGATTCCACCACACTGCCTCACATTTGATTTTGCACAGAAAACCATCTGATCTTCGTAGAGCATAAACTTTTCCCTCGTCTGATAGGCAGTCACGTTCTGTTTTCGTTTTTTTTTTTACTGATTAGAGTGAATTCAGTTTTGGGTAGATAAACAGGACCGCCCTGCTTAGTTCACCTACTGGTATGCACAGCGTCTCCAGTAGCGTAATACAGGGTGCCCATTGCGGATGGGATCGGGCCGGGTCGGGATGATCGCCCGACTCGTCGCCTGAAGAAAAAAAAACCACGTTTGTTTTGAGGTGACAAATGGGGCGCGATCGGTTTGTACACTCTAGCGTCTCTGCAACCTCAATCCTTCTAGCAAACCAAACCGATTCGATTCCCCCAATGGGCACCCCCTACAATGGGGCAGGCAACGTTTCATGCCACATGACTCTGTGCGTCCTGCACTGCTGGAGGATGTGTTCTACAGTTTGGTCAGCTCCCCACACATTGTAATTTTGGTTTTTCTTCTTCTTCTTCTTCTTCTTCTTCTTCTTCTTCTTCTTCCTCTTCCTCTTCCTCTTCCTCTTCCTCTTCTTCTTCTTCTTCTTCTTCTTCTTCTTCTTCTTCTTCTTCTTCTTCTTCACCTTATCATTGTTACTATTGTTGTTATTATTGTTAATTTTAAATTATTGTTATTATTATTAAAGTCGTAACATTGATATTATCATTGTTGCTATTACTGTTGTATTTAGCATCATCATCATCCTCATCATCATCATCATCACCATCATCATCACTGATTTTCTTCTCGTCACCAGATTGGAGGCACCACAGTCACGTACATTGTGGTGGTCATACAATTCCAGGTGGGAAGTCCACAAGCCAGCTGTCCGACTGTCAACTGTTCAGCTTTCTTCTAAGACCCACAGACGTGAGATGTTGTCCAGCAACCCACCACACGCCCCACCCATTTGCATTTTCCCCGTAAACCATGCTTATCAATTTTCTCTAACTCTTTCATTATGCCCATTTCTACTTACCCAAGAAGTTTTTAGTTGTTCATGGAACATAGAGTGGCAATGTTTGTCCTTTTACGACGACAAAGTAAATAGTAGGCCTACGTCGTCAGCAGGCTGTGAAATCGTTGTTCTGACCCATACATTTGGAGAAAAGTTGATATTATAGTTTTTTAGTCTGCTGTCTCGGTTGCTTGTGCGCTAGAAATATTTATCGAAATTCGATCTCTAGATTTGGAAAAAAGCACGTAAATGTAACAGCATAATAAGCCCTAAGTCCAAAATATTCGAACTTATGTATTTTTTAAAAAGCACAAGCCACTGGACTAGTGTGCCTTTTAGATTTGCATAGCCGTTAAAACGAAACATTTTAAAAACTTATATTGTGCAATTTTGAGGTCAACAAATTTGATACCGGTAACACTATTTTTAATTGTTTGCTCCTGAAAGCTAGCGTAGGTAAGTTAATGTAAGTGCATGCGCGTGTCTCCATGGGATGCTGGTAAAATGAGACGCAAAACAAAAGTAAACTGCGAACTGAGAAACTAATTTCTTTAAAGAAGTTCAAAATGGGCCTAGCCACATTTTTTATTTTAAAATGTCATCATGAGTAGGTGACGTATATCAATTTATGTCTCCTACTTACTGATGTCTTTCTTTTAGTCCCAGTTTTGAAGTGGGAGAACAATTTTAAAATGAAATAAACAGATTTGTTTCTCTACTGAAAATTTGCTTTCTGGGGTTCGAGCATTTCAACGGTATGCCACCAATGTGGAAATAACTTACAACACACTCAACATTTCAGGAACATTTGAGAAGGAGAAATGTTGGTGTTTTGGAAGAGAAAAAAAAGTGATTGGGGGTAAGGCAAACAACGTGTAATATTCAGACTGGTCAGGAAACCAAATGATTTACAAAGCTAGAGTTTATTAGAAAAAGAAAGACTTGTGGAGCCTGGACTTAAATGGGGAAGCCAAGACTGAAACGGAAAGGAAAAGGAGAGAGAGAGAGAGAGAGAGAGAGAGAGAGAGA
>NW_004797518.1:406822-420577 GCF_000002075.1 Aplysia californica | reverse complement strand
ACCCCTGATCTTCTGGTGGGAAAAATCAACACCTACCAGCCTTCTTGGACAAGGGTGAAGAATCTCGTAGGGCCCGTGTGCAAGTTACGCACGTTTAATTTCCCTTGATGGTCTAAAATCGACAAGAGTAGGTCTCAGCCGCCAACCGGGTAAAATAAAAAATGTCCTACCAACTGAAAATATTAGGTGTGTCCCGCACGCTCATATGACCTTATGCAGTTGCGAGCGCCGTAAAACACTTACCAAAACACACCTTGAAGTACCTATTAGGATCAAAATTATGGATTTTGAGATGTATGCATTTTTGGCTTCTTCAGCCTCTCTTACAGCTGTTTCATCTAATAAGAACCCCATAAAGCCTTATTTCTAATTCGTTTAGGAAATATTCAACAGACTGTACTGCAGAACTATTGTTTGCTAACATGCATCAAGGTAAAAACCTATTTCCATTGAATATAAGTGAAATATTAACTGTATAAGACATGTCAACAAAATCCAATAGGGCGACCGTCTTTAGGGGCAACGGAACTTTCTTCTAAAGGTTGATTACAGATTTAAAGATTTCTCTGTATGCTTGTTATATGTCTGAAAATTTGTAAAAGTTGATCAACAAATAAGTGAGATGACCCTCAGGTATAGCCCATCCCCTTATACTTATCATGAGACATTTAAGTTTATCACTTTTCTACTCTAGTAAGCATTGCTTCGTCAATACAAACTATATTGCTCTTGCTGTTTTGATCTACTCTTTTTGTCTCGTGATGACACAGCTTTTCAGAAATAAAGGTATTGTATGGCGCCACTCTAGTTCCTACTCTTTTTTTCACTGTTGTTTTTTAGTCTATCTTTAGTCTTTCTCTCAGAATTGAATGACCCTCAACGTGTTGATATTTTCTCTTTACTCAAAATAACAAGCAAGCAGGCAAGAAAGCAAACAAACAAACAAACAAACAAACAAACAAACGACCGAACGAACAAACAAACGAACAAACAAACAAGCACACAAGCACAAAGATGTCGTTAAGAAGACATCACAGCATTATGTCAAGTAAACAACAGTTGTGCTAGAAACAAACAGGCGAACTTATCGCAATCCACAAATGGAGATACTGGCCAAAAATCTACACTAGGGTCAAATCTGCAGATTTTCTATTGATGCCTTATTCTTTAACTATGACTAGCTATTTATCATACTTATAAATTGTAAAAGCTTCACCTATAAGTGTGTTATATCTATTTCCATAAGTCATTTTGTTAGGTGCCTGCGGTGTTGCTGTTAGATGCTTCTCAGTCTTTCGCACATGACGTAAGTTCGATTCGAGTTTGGGGAGAAGTTTGTCCAGTATCTCCCTCTTTCCTCTACGACTTTGTATCCCTTTCCACATGGGTTAGCCCTCACAGACAGGGTCGAAGCAGCCCGTCTCTTAAATGATCATGAGTGGGTCAACGGGAGCGTAGAACATCTGCAACAACATTTTTTCCTGAAAACGACCCAATAACCAAGCCAAGGCTTGGTTTCATCGCATAAGAACCCCCTAAAGCCTAAAGAACAAATAAATCGTCAGAAAGGGTAATACACAAAAGTAGTTGTCTGAAACGGGCATAATCTTCAAAATATCCCCCACCCCCACACAATTATAAAAACAAAAACAAAGCAAAAGCAAAAACAAAACCCATTAAAAAAAGATTTTTTTAAAAGGTAAACTAATACTTCTCCCTACAACAACAAAACGGAAAAACAGAACTTCAGGCTAGGAAAACAAATTTATTCACAATAACATAATACCATTCTTTTATTTGGTTTAATCATTATCAATTGTGTTGACTGGTGTCTGTGGTGTAGCAGCCAGGCTGTTCACTGCCGCGCGCAGGAGACCCGAGCTCGATCCCCGAGTGGGAAGGACTTTTGTAATAATTATTATTACATTGGAATACCCATTTTCAAAGCCTTTCTTACTATTTCCTTTCTTCTCATGCAATATATTTATGCACACACACACACATACACACACACACACACACACACACACACACACACACACACACACACACACACGAACTATTTTCATCCTGATATAGGCACAGAACAACTAAAATATAAAATAAACAATGTGTCTCACAAATAGACGTCATGATAATACAGCAGAGCAGCACTATTCCCTGAAATCATCTTCACTGGTGATATTTTTTAAAATCACTTGTGTTTTCCCATAAGGGACAAACAGTAAGCCAGTGTTTTTCTATATTGTGTGTGCCAACATATTTTCAATATTCGGATCATCTAGATATAGCGATTTACTTAGTTTTCATTCATGATTTTACAAATTTTCCGATAACTCTATACTTTTGTTGAGAGCAAGAATAAATTGTATTGTTATTTATATAAACGTTGTGATGCACGATCCATTATTACCAACTTTAATCAACAAAATTATCACCTATAATTTTTTGCCTTGGTGCTCTAGAAAATTGCCTCGGTGCCCTCTAATTTTTACGCCCCACTAAGGCAATTTTTGCCTGCCCTCCTGAACACCTAATTCAAGCCCTGAATAATATATTTGGCAACCTGGAAACATGTGTGTCACTGTTCCTATAAAACTACAACAGCTACTGGGCTGCAAGTTGGCAAGTACCTGCAAAAAGATAGATAGGTCCCCCATGACGGAGCCCAATTTTTGATTTATTCATTTCCTGATTTTAGAAAAATATATTTGACAAAAGTTCCCGTCCTTCTTTGGCCTTTGTGGTTATTCCACAGAGAAACAAAACAAATCTGCGTAGCTGTCCCTCACAACGGAAGTGCCGGAAGTGATATTTGGCGAGGCGATTTTTGTTTTGAGAGTATAGATCTAAATCTTCTAATTCTTTGCATCTCTCAAGATTTATTGCTCCATTCCAGTAGAGTGTAAATATAGTAGGACAGTGACTTTCAGTTGATGTTAATGTTAATCCACCGATGATGATGATGATGATGATGATGATGATGATGATGATGATGATGATGATGATGATAATAATAAATAGCATTTATACTGAGCATTTTCATTTTCTAAAAGATGCTCAATGCGTATTACAACGAAAAAGACATCACATCTTAAAAATTAATCGACATGTGTGTACGTAAAACAAAGTATTATACATATAATATCAATGCATAGGTGTAAAATTTTATATGAGAAAAACAGTCTCGCAGTGAGGTTGAAAATGTGTTCACTAAATATATACAAAGCAATAAAAATTCAAGAACGGTCACAATAAAGTTGAAACGTGAGTAGCTAGAAACATTCATGTAAATATTAATTCTATACAGATAGAAAAACATTTCCGTTCTCTCTCTCCCCCCCCTCTCTCTTTCTCTCTCTCTCTCTCTCTCTCTCTCTCTCTCTCTCTCTCTCTCTCTCTCTCCCTCTCTCTCTCTCATATGACCTTAGCAGTTGCGAGCGCCGTAAAACCCTATACTACATACATCTCTCTCTCTCGCTCTCTCTCTTTCTCTCTCCCTCTCTCTCTCTATCTCTCTCCCTCTCTTTTCTCTCTCTCTATCTCTCTCTCTTTTTCTCTCTCTCATTCTCACACGCTATTTCTTCAGTCTCACAGTTGGCATACACATGCATATATATCACAGTACATCATTATGACAGGTGTGCTTTTGTGAATAAAAAATGCTTCAGCTGATTTTTGAAAATGGAAATTTTTGGGGCAGATCTTATTTATTTATTTGGGAATTCGTTCCATACCTGGGGACCAAAGAACAAAAAGGAACGCTCGCCGTATGTTTTGTAATTTTGTTTTGGAGTTTTAAGAATTAGATTACCAGAGGCTGATCTAAGGGCTCTAGGTGGATGATATAATTCCAGGAATGTTTTAAGATAAAAAGGTGCACTATCAATTATACATTTAAAACAGAGAATGGCAGTTTTGTATTTGATCCTTTCTTTTATTGGCAGCCAGTGTAGTTCTTTCAGAATTGGTGTTACATGCGCGGATTTCTTGTTTTTCACTATCAATTTTGCTGCTTGAGTTTGGAGTACTTGTAACTTTGATAGTTGATGATGATGATGATGATGATGATGATGATGATGATGATGATGATGATGATGGTGAGGATGATGATGATGATGATGATGATGGAGATGAAACATTGGTACGCTGTTGCAATACTCTATACCATAGTTCTTGCGTGCCTTAGAAGAAAGCCGAACAGTTGACAGTCGGACAGCTGGCTTGAGGACTTCCCACCTGGAACTGTATGACGACCACACTGTACGTGGCTATGGTGCCTCCAATCTGGTGAGGAAATATAAAAAAGTAATAGTAGTAATACGTGTAATGATAAGAGAAATAAAAGTGAATAGGAAGTAATATTAAACAAAAATAGTGGAAAAAAATATTATTAATGATGATGATGGCAATAGTAATCATAATAATAATGATAATAATAACGATAGTAATGATAAGAATGGTAAAAAAATAAAAGTAATAATAACAATAATAATAATAATGATGATGATAACAACAACAACAACAACAACAACAACAACAACAACAACAACAACAACAACAACAACAACAACAACAACAGCATAATAAAAAAATAATAATAGTAATAATAATAAAAATAATAATAATAGTAATAATAATAATAATGATAATATTAATAATAATAATAATAATGACAATAACAGTAACAGTAATCATAATAGTTATAAAAACAAGGCCATGTGCGTTTCATATTTTGTTTCAGTGCGGAATGCGATAGTCACAATGGACTTCAGTGGCACATTTGATTTAAAAAATGAGATGTATTTGATAAAAGTGCTCTGACCAGAGTTACTTCCGGACCAGACCCGATCCGCTCTTATCATTCAGATCGGGACCATTAGAACAAATTAATGTCCGGTACGGTCATCGAGGCACATATAGGTAAAATCCAACACTGAAATGCGGATATCCCCAATTTGAAAGCCCCCACCCCCTGAAACAATTTTACAAAGAAAAATAGTCCATTCCAAACATGGGTAGTCCAAAACGTTTGTAGACGAGTTAGCTTTCCTTGTTGTATAAGAATGGCATTTAGTTGAAGGTTCAGATTAAAAAACAACTTTCAACGTATGTTAAAAAAAACCCGGCAGAAACTTACAAAACAAGACCAAATATAAACTCACCATTAGGAATGCTGACCAGTCGACCACGAACATGCCATAGACACTGAACCCCATGGGTCGTGATTTGAACATGTTGCTAAACAGTGTGGCCTAGATAGTGAGTAAAGAAAAACAAGGGTACTTAGTTGTGAAGGGGAAAGAGGGTGGCATGAATTTGGGGTTTAAAAAGAATGTGCCCAAGAAAAGAAGCAGAAGTCAATCTTTGACTACTTATACAGGTATATATATTTATTAATTGTTTAAACGTGGGTATTAGGTTAATATTAAGGAGAGAAGTGGGGGAAAAACCTTTGTACTGACTAAACTTTCTAAGCCTAGCTTTCTTCTTAAAAGCTGGGAACAATCTTATTTCTTTGTCATGTTAATTTTTTTTAGTACCTTGAAATTCCGGTCGTTACACTCTTGGTTTTGTTTATAATTTTTTTCATATTTGTCTAAATCCGGTTGGCACAACCTCCAAAGTACAGTGTTTACAACCCAGCAGTTCATTTTTGCAAACAAATTTGAAATGCTTAAACTCTATCCTTGCCAAGTAGGGATCAGGGGATCTAGAAACAGCGTTATTTCTTCGTTATCCAATAAGCCTCTTTACTAACTTGTTATATCGATTATTACTCTTTAAGTATTGGTTATAATCTATTTATTTTTGTGTATGCTTAGTTGTAATGTGTTTTATAGTTTTGCTTTACAGTTTTACATACCCCTTTGTTTTAAAAACTGGGTCCGATATTTTACAAGATACTTTGAACTGACTAAACTCTAGCAAAGCCTTGCAGTGATCTAAGACCGTGGAAGCAGCCTTATTTTTTTTGTTATCCAAATATCTTTAGTAGGTTGTTATATTGATCGTCACATTCTTAGAGTTAGCTAAACTCTTCCTTTTTTTATTCGTTTTTTATGTACGTTCAGATGTAACAACCAACATAATATGATTTGGTTTCACAACCTGGGCCCGATAGTTTACAAGAAACCGTGTTCTAACTAGGTAAACTGTAGCCAAGCCTAGTTTTGATTTAAGATACTGGAGACAACCTTACTTTTTGTAATCCAAATTTCTTTAGTGAGTTATAGTCCTATTTCATTTTTTAAAGATTATGTATGGTTGCAACAACGAACATATGATTTTGTTTAACTCTGAACTCATTAGATCTAGACTCGAGCACGTGCTAATTGTAATTTTAGAACCTGAAAACAGCCTTACTTGTCTGTCATACAAATGTCATTAGTAAGTTGTTTTGTTAGTTTTTACAATCTCTGTGTTGGTTAAATCTATTTATTTTGCGTGTGTCTAGTTGCAGCAACTAACACTAGTTGCAGAAACTAACAGATGGTCTAACTAGGCGGTCTATCAAACATCAAAGAGATGTAACAGCAGGCACAAAGTAGAGTGATAAGTAGTTTATTCATTACGGTACGGTTAATTTTGGTCCACAAAATACACGTTTCGTGCCTTGTCCAGTTTACCTGCGTCCCAGTTTTCCACACTCTCCTCCACCACTTTTTGATTGTGTAAACAAATATAGTCCTTTGAGCCCTTGCTCATTTCATTTCATGTGGAAAATATTAATTGCTCTAAAAAGTATTCGCAGTGATGCAAACACGATTTTGGTGCTTCATCACTGGTGTTTACAGCACCAACTTTAAAACAGAAAATTTGTATAGTTCCCAACTACGTGCTGTTGCCAGAATATCCAACGTTTGTTGTTGACTTTGAACATCTTGGCAACGGTATAATCACACTGAGCACGCGATTGCTCAATTTCTCTGATGTTGAATTAAAACTCCCATCTTTTTTGGGTGACAGTGATCAAATGTTTTGGGTACGTTTGACATACACAGACAAACGATTCATTTAAAAAAGAAAATAATAGAAAAATTCCCCCACGTGGTCTGGAAGGAAATGACAATTTTCTCAATTGTTTGATGTGGGTGCTGCAACTACTAATTAAAGCCCAGAAATGTTAGTTTTTAAACAAGGTAGGGAAAATAAAGAGAACTGGTGCTTACCTTTTGTAGCATGTTTGGTGAAAAGTTGCTCCAGTCTGATTTGTATAAGACATCGCAAACAGCGTGTACCTGGAAGGAAAAAAAAATCACGTGTAATCCCTTGTTCTTCTTCTTCTTCTTCTTCTTCTTCTTCTTCTTCTTCTTCTTCTTCTTCTTCAACATTAGCTTGACCTTCGCGCCCGTGAGGGTACATACGTTGTTTGTAAATGCACAATAAAAGGTCTGTAATAGTTCACAAATCAACCTCTTATCAAGTCTTTACTGTCCTTTTTATCATGTACTTGGCATACATGTGGGAAGAAACAAGCACATATTTTAACAATCATTGTCCGTGCCAAAATGTTCTCTACATCTTATGACTGACATCTTTACCCACTTTATGGAAGTCAGATTTCCCTTCATGAAGGTGTAAATTATGATAAATGTTCTGTAGTGCATTTGATGAAAATTGTGGCCCACATCCGCCACAAAGTCACAAGACATTAATGGTCTGATATTTGCGAGGGGTAACTGTAAATATCGGTATAAATTTTTTAAAGCAAAGCGGTACGTCATTTGAAAACGTGAGCTATGGCACGCGCTAGTAATTGACCTAACCCGATCCTATTGGATCCCGTAGACCGAGTCCATTTGTGTCACATCGCGATGGAATCAGGCGCTCGTCAATTTTTGGACGTATGGAGTTGTTGCAAGGGTCTTAAAGCTTTTTCATTTGTCCTGCATTCGATAAAGAAAATACCCATCTATCTTGAATAGAAGCTGAGATAATTGTGATGGAAGGAGGTGGGGATGGCCTGGTTTCAGAGGTAGAATTAGCAAGAAAGTGGCCCCCAAAGTTTGATGACTTATATAGCTTGATGCTCTCTGTAAATTAAACGTTAGCATTTTTTATGCCTTAATCAACGTTTTTCAGAAAAATCTACGCAACACGAACGTCACTCGGTACAAAAACAACTAAATCTAATGCTGTTAGTGAATATGGTGTGGAACTTTTTCAAAAATTGTACTGTGATAAATTATGCTACTGTTTCAGTTCTTTAATGTAGGTGTTTTCTATGTTTTTACGCAGGCATCGACATAACTGATAACGTTTAGGAGGTCCGACCCTGCCTGTCAGGGCCAATCCAAGCGGAGAGGGATACACCTTTCGAACAGAAAAGCCAAGATTCTCTATTAAAATTTGTCCCTTCCCGGGAGTCGAAATCGGCACTTCTGAGTGAGAGAGACAGCAAAGCACCTGACCGCTACACCACAGACGTGGGTCTGTTTCTGTTTGTGGTTGACTATTATTAATAACCCATCATTGTAGAACAAATCTTTTCCTTTTGGAAAGCGACTACTATGAGTAATTTTCAATTTAATTATAAGGCTACCATACATTTCGCTAAATGTATTTGACTTCAGTTTTCACCGTTCCTTCAAAGCATATACTGACATTCTTCACGAGACTTGTTTCAGGAAATCAAGAAAATTGTTGAGCTGTGGAGGAAAAATGCAAAGACCTTTGGTAAACAATCATTAAGTTTTTAATCAAAATATCATTAACATTTTATTCTACAAATATGTAAAGAAACAGTACGATAGAACGTTGATTAAAGTCTTGAAAGATACCCCCGAAAGCCAAAAAAAGATTATTGTAAAAGCGTATTTTTATTCAAGGATGAGCATTCAAAGAATGCTAAATGGAATTTGACTCAAAAAGCAACCATAGCGAAACAAAAATAACAACAACAACAACAACAACAACAACAACAACAACGCTACCAACATCACCAACAACAGCAACTCCACCACCACCAACTTGACAATATGCGATAGTCCAAACGTATTACGAAATCGAGGGGCCACGCTTTTAAGAAAAGAGCAGTTCCATATTATATTAGCAATTTTCGCTAAACGACCTGAAAGGAAACAAGAGATTGTTATAAAATTCCCGCCACTCAAAGGATGTATGTATATTAATTTCGAATAAAATGTGTTATACTGTTGCCTTTTTCAAAGATCGTAAAAATTCATGAAGTGGCTTACAAACAAAGCATATCCCCAACCGCCCTTCCCCAAGTCTCCGAAACTCGGATTTCACCACCACTTCCAACCCCATCCAGTGTCCTTCAGTGTACAGGTTAAAAACTAAATGGAACTCTTTGCATACAGGACTATATCACGCAAAAAAGCATAATGTGCGATATTAAATACAATGTGTAATAAAATGGAAACATAGAAATAACACCTTTATGACCTGAGAATTTAAAGCAGCCAGAGTCCAAACTGTGACGACTAAAATGATGGAGCTCGTGATGATGATGGCCAACAGCATGTTTAGCTGGTCCAGCTTCAGTGAGCCGCTGATGAGTCCGAACAGGACGAGGCAGACCACAGGGATAGAAGTACCAACAGCACTTGCTAATATGTGCATGACCATAGCATCGCTCTCCATCATTAAATTATACGCTGCTTGGAACTGACGCAAGAATTTGTCGAAACGATCACCACCTAAACTGGGGTTTTCGGCTGTGGAAAGAATGATGGAGCGGAGCTCTTTCTCAAAATGACAGAACTCTCCATGGAGAAGAGTAACAATTATTCCGCGGAAGAAATTTGGTCCATACAGAACAATTCCCATGAAAAAAACCCCAACTGCCACAAAGGCGGAGACAAGATATCCCTCAGTACCTTTCGTAAATTTCATAGGCCACATCTGAGCTCTGATTGCTTCTGCATCATTAGCTAAATATGACACAACGGCCCATACTGTAGCGTTTAAACCTTGAAAGATGAAAGTCGAAATGAATAAGAAGCGATAGTTCTTAGCCAACTTTTGGAAGTTTGTTTGGAAACGAAAAACGTTGTGGTACCGAACTAGGATCCGAAGATATTGCGTAAAGTGCTTTTTGTTGGTGTAGCTGCAAAATATGACTGTGTGCAAGTGCGCCACCAATGAAATGAACACAGTCAATGAAAAAACAAAATAGTTTTCGTCATTTGTGGTTCTTGAAAGGATAAAAACGTATCTAACTACGTTAGCAAATGAACCTACAAAGATCAAGCAGAAACATGCCACTTTGAAACACAGGACATTTTTACTGAATGGATGTTTGTATTTGTCCTGGGATTCCGAATTCTTCTCATTGCCACCTAAGTCTACATTTCCTTCAATATTACTGGAATCAGAAACTTTGCTGTAAAAAAACGAACCTTGAAACCCGCTCGGGTTTGCGTCTTTCCCTGAGTCTTCATTCAAACAAGTGGCCGGTACATATACGCCACTCATTTGCATGTAGACAATCGGATATTTCAATGGGAGAAGAACATTCGATGTCCTGCAATCACAACTCATCCTTTCCTCACGTTTATAGTTCGAGTCCTTGGTATGGTAAATACAATGGTCCACTGATTTAGTGGACGCGTTTGTCCTCAAAGAAGAATCAGAGCTGTTGTTTAGAGACATTGTATTTATCAAGGTGCAAAGAAGAATTTGCCTACACCTTCCAACTCTTCCTTCTATAAAACTGCAGAGCGAAGTCCTCGAAGAAAGAATTCCTTTAAAAACAGTATGTAATGGAGAATTTAGGATTTGTATACCCCCTCCGCATGCCTCTCTGTCCGTCTATCTGCCTGTCTGTCTGTTTCTGTCTCTGTCTGTCTGTCTGTCTGTCTGTCTGTCTGTCTGTCTGTCTGTCTGTCTGTCTGTCTGTCTGTCTGTCTGTCTGTCTGTCTGTCTGTCTCTCTCTCTCTCTCTCTCTCTCTCTCTCTCTCTCTCTCTCTCTCTCTCTCCCTCTCTCCTTCGCTGTTGTTGTAAATAAAGATCACTCGTTATATTCTGGGATTTTGTTAATAACTGCAAATTGCACTTTCACGTTCACAGTTACTCTCGCACATTGATGCTTTGATGAAATGTTACGAGACTACAAATAGGAGAACATTGTTTTACACCTTACACTTGCTTTGGCCGATGAAAACAGGTTAAGTTGAATCCGTAGTGTAATCTCAATTCACTATTTTCCTTACTCTGATCAGAGAAAGTCTAATATCACGAAAACCACTGTTTTCCGATCCCAGTGTGAATGTCCCAACCTCTACACTAGCGATGTTTTATACATTAACACAAATTTTGCTCTGGCATTCTATAATCAATTTTCCATTTCGTAATTGGAGAGCGTTGCAAACTTTAACTGTCCGCCGACAGCTCTCATGTCCCATTTCAGCTCATTGAGTATTTTTCGAGGATCGATTAGTGTTTGTAAATACCAGCCAGCCCCGCCTATACCATTAAATTTTCTCTTGTTTGCAATTTGGTTAAGCCCTGGCATCACGCTGTCCGTATTAAAACGATTTCCATTACCCTCACGGCGCGTTTAACGACGACAATGCCAGTGTAAAACACTGATTCGTTCCAAATCCCATAAAGTATTATCAAACACACAAAACTGGCACCTGACTTATGTGCCACTACCCAACCAGACCCGCGAGCTGCTGCTGAAATCTCTAAAAATCTATATTTATTCACCAAATATCTAACAATACTGATATTGATGTTTGTCAGACATCAAAGCATAATCCACCACTATTATGATCTAAAGTGCATGGTAACTATGGTAACCGAGGAAACTTTGGATAACTGCATCAATTCTGAAATATTATCCTCCCCCCCCCTCTCTCTCTCTCTCTCTCTCTCTCTCTCTCTCTCTCTCTCTCTCTCTCTGTCTCTCTCTCTCTCTCTCTCTCTGTCTCTCTCTCTCTCTCTCTCTCTCTCTCTCTCTCTCTCTCTCTCTCTGTCTCTCTCTCTCTCATCTATTGGGTTTCATATTTTGCCAACAAAACCTACACCACATGTTATGTAATGATGGAATGGGCTGAGATTTTTAATATACCAGTGGTCAAAATATTGTTTTGTGTGTAAAATAAAGTCTTTTGAATCTTTATGCCTTTCTTTTCACGTGAATAATACTAAGTAGTCTTAAAGGTAAGTCAAGTGATAAAAATAACAATTTTGGTACTTCAAGTAGTATTTACAATACCAACAATAAAAATAGAAAATTGACTTTTTAATCCGACCACGTGGTAGATGTTTTCTATTTTTTTTAATTTCTAGTGCAGTTCCGGTCTTTGTCCTCAAAAAGCACAATAACATTTGACTATTAAATTTTTGACCTCTGAAAGATAGCCATCAGAGAAATCGAGCCGTCAGCATGCTTCGTGCATTTCTGCTATTGCTATAAAGCACTTAACGTTTCTGTTGACGTTAAATGTCCTGGCAACAGCATGCTGATGGCTTCTTTTTTAAAATTGAAGATCACCAGCAGCATATCGTCGGTGCCGCAGGTAAACCACTTAATTCCATTTGGGTACTTTTTACGACAGAGACAATAAACTAGTTTTCATATCAAGAAGCATAGAAAGAAAGGAAGCTTCTAAGTCTTTGTTATAGCATTAAATTGTACTTTGGTCATGTTGAAAGGTGCATCTTTGATATGGCTTTGAGTGGGTGTAAAAACCCAAAATTGTCAAAATTTCCACTTGAGTGGATTGCTTGCGGCAGCGGCGATATGGCCTTCCACACTACAACGCTCTATTTGCATCGCTATTTCTGATCTCTGATACCCGCTAAATGTTGAGCGATCGTGGTCGATGCAAAGCGTATAGGAGTAGAGACAGAGATACCCGTAGAGAAAGAGACAGAGCAAGGAGCTTAGAACTTTTAATCTCCTTGAGACAGAGAGACTCTCTCCTTCGCTGTTGTTGTAAATAAAGATCACTCGTTGTATTCTGGGATTTTGTTAATAACTGCAAATTGCACTTTCACGTTCACAGTTACTCTCGCACATTGATGCTTTGATGAAATGTTACGAGACTACAAATAGGAGAACATTGTTTTACACCTTACACTTGCTTTGGCCGATGAAAACAGGTTAAGTTGAATCCGTAGTGTAATCTCAATTCACTATTTTCCTTACTCTGATCAGAGAAAGTCTAATATCACGAAAACCACTGTTTTCCGATCCCAGTGTGAATGTCCCAACCTCTACACTAGCGATGTTTTATACATTAACACAAATTTTGCTCTGGCATTCTATAATCAATTTTCCATTTCGTAATTGGAGAGCGTTACAAACTTTAACAGTCCGCCGACAGCTCTCATGTCCCATTTCAGCTCATTGAGTACTTTTCGAGGATCGATTGGTGTTTGCAAATACCAGCCAGCCCCGCCTATACCATTAAATTTTCTCTTGTTTGCAATTTGGTTAAGCCCTGGCATCACGCTGTCCGTATTAAAACGATTTCCATTACCCTCACGGCGCGTTTAACGACGACAATGCCAGTGTAAAACACTGATTCGTTCCAAATCCCATAAAGTATTATCAAACACACAAAACTGGCACCTGACTTATGTGCCACTACCCAACCAGACCCGCGAGCTGCTGCTGAAATCTCTAAAAATCTATATTTATTCACCAAATATCTAACAATACTGATATTGATGTTTGTCAGACATCAAAGCATAATCCACCACTATTATGATCTAAAGTGCATGGTAACTATGGTAACCGAGGAAACTTTGGATAACTGCATCAATTCTGAAATA
>NW_004797518.1:402978-406722 GCF_000002075.1 Aplysia californica | reverse complement strand
AGACACAGGTCGACATATGGATATAGAAAACAATCGAGGGGGAAAGGGGCGGGGGGGGGGGGAGTGGCAGAAAAGGGCAGAGGAAAAATAATTTTAAATATATTATTTTGTCTCGTGTCCCTTTTCGAGTGATATGTTGCTGATCTTATTCATATCAGAAAATCATTGAGTAAGTAAATAGTTGATATGTGGTCACTCAATTTACACAAAAACAAACAAACAAACAAACAAAAACAACTAATATTTATCGGTTTTGATTGCTGTTCGCTTTGAGGTAGGGGCATTAAGTAAAATGATTAAAGGTTACATACTCGTAAATTATATTTTTTGTTGATACTGATAACATCGAGTTTCTCCATTTTTCTCATGTAATACTAATTCTATATATTAAAAATACGGTTACAATTTTCTTCGTGTCTTAGAGAAAAGCAAGACGATAGATCTGAAAAGCAGCTTAAAGAGCGTTTTCTTTTTTTCAGTAACGGATTTCGTTTTATATTTATTGTATGTTTTTGCTCTCTGTTACTTTGAATTCTTATTTTGTTTTTGTTTTTAGTAAGGTTTTACGGCGCTCGCAACTGCATAATGTCATATGAACGCCAGCTTTGAATTCATCGTTATTTTGTACATGGTGTCTCAAAAAAGACTCATTTAAAGGACAATAACTCAAATTACCTCTGCATCAATTTCAACAAAATTTTGTACAAACAAAATTCATTTAAGAAGACATCAAGTCTAAATATGAGAAGAAAATCAATCGAAGCGTTTGAGAAATATCAAGTTTTTAAATGTTCAACCTAAATGAATAAATTTGTTCTTCACTGAAAAAATAGTGAATATTTGAAATGGAACTATAAATTATAATGGTTGATTTTTTAAGAAGTTGCAAAGTTTTGCGTTTCACTCAATTTTGGTTGAAATTTTAAAAACTTAATATTTTTCGAATACTTTAATTGATTTTCTTCTTATTGGCAGATTTGATGTCCTCTTGATTGAATGTGGTCTATTCAGAGTTTTGTTGAAATTGGTACAAAGACGATCGATGTATTGACCTTTAATTGGATTCGCCCTTTTTTCAGACATCCAGGGTGTTTCATTTTTCAAAACGGTATACTTGATATAAGAAAAGATAAATACCGCTTACAATGTAAAAGTAATGCTCACTCAGGTAAAGTTGAGTAAAATACCAATAACAAAATCCAAACACGGAAATGTATTTTATCCCAAACCTCGTAAATTTTCTGCGAGATTGTTATAGATGGTTCACTTGAAAATCGAGGTTATTCTGCAAATTTTCAAAATTTACCTCTTTCTTCATTCAATATTTAAAGTGGTATTTTTAAATACCTAGAAAAGGAAAGATTATTCAAGCACAAAAATAACTATATTCATGTGGCAATCATCCTCGTAAACGAACAACAACACTGTAGTTTAGTTTAGTAATAGTTATATGGCCCTTTTAACTGCATAAGGTCATATGAACGCGCGAAACACAAGTTGATTGCATTCACAACAGTTCACAGCACGGCTTGGTTTAAGTCAATGATTCATTTAAAATATTAAGAATTTGTGGTAAAATATTCAATCTAAAAATGACAATTTAATTAAGATTATAAAACAACAGCATTTACAGCTTATGGTAAAGGCCAATGGCTTTTATAAAATCGACATTCTGTTAAGATGTGTCTTATGTTGAAATATGCATCGGTTTCTCCTCTTCCTGAAAAAGGTATTTATGCGTCAGGAAGCTGTGTCCGATATGTGATCGAGTAAAAATGACTTCGTCTCTCCTGGAGAAGCCTGAAGGTTTTCATGGACCCAGTTTAGGCATGATATTGTGAGGTTCATTGTTATTCCAATGTGTCTCCCACTCACTGGAGGTGAGAGTGCCTATACTGATGAACAAAAACACAAATATCTAAACTAGCATAGGCAGTAACGCAACCGTTTTTCATCCTGAAAATGTAAAACAAATAAGCAAAAACACGATATAAGTATACCAGAAACGGACTGTTTGGGATAAACTTTCTTCCAAATAGGGCGAAGTTTTCTGTTTAAAGGTACTAGAGAAACAGGCAAAGAGCACACCACGTCCCCGGAAATCAGATTTAAAGATCTTTACACAAGCCCGACTCCGTACCCTCATAAACAAATTATATCTTACAGAGCTGAGGGTAATAAGGACGCACCATTAAGATTTAAAAAACAAGCAATACAACAAAAAACATAATGACCTGAGAGTTCAAAGTTGCCAGAGTCCAAACTGTGACGAAAATGATGATGATAAAGGTTGTGATGGCAAGCAACAGCATGGCTAGCTGGTCCAGCTTCAATGATCCGCTGATGAGTCCGAACAAGACGAGACATACCATTGGGGTAGATGTACCTATGACATTTGCCACCGCATGCTTCATTATAGAACTGCTCTCCATCATTAAGTGATATGCTGCTTGAAACTGACGCAAGAATTTGTCGAAACGATGCTCAGCTAAATTAGTAGTACCGTTTGTAGAAAGCATGATAGAACGGAGCTCTCTCTCAAAATGACAGAATTCTCCTTGGAGAAGAGTGACGATTATTCCACGAAAAAAAATTGTGCCAAATTGACTATTTCCAAACAAAAAGAGCCCAATTATCGCAGCGGAGGTAGTGATATATCCCTCTGTGTCTTTGGTAAATTTCAATGGCAACATCAGAGCTCTGGTTGCTTCTGCCTCATCATTTAACAAGGATGCAAACGCCCATGCAGTTGAGTTTAAACCTTGAAAGATCAAAGTCAAAATGAACAAGAAGCGATCCAATTTATGGAGGTTTACTTGAAATTGAAAATCAGTGTCGTACTGAATAAGAGTCTGAAGATATTGTGTCAGTTGTTTTTTTGTTGGCATAGCTGCAAGACAAGAGCATGTGTGCGTATGCCACTGCTGGAAAGAACACTGCTAATGAAAAGACGAAATTATTATTGTCATTTATGGACCGTGAAAAAAAGAGAACATACCGAGCTATGTAAGATAACTGACATACTACTATGATCCAGAAATATGCCACTTTCATCCGCTGAATGATTTTGCTGCGAGATTCATACATTTTTTCTACACAATCAACACCCCTGAAATCAAGTTCATCTTGAACGTTCTTTGGATCTGAAACTTTTCTGTGAGATAATGAAAGTTTACACTTCTTCGAGCCTGCATCTTTGGGTTCGTTCCTAGATTCTTGCTTCAAACAACAGGACGGTACATAGATGCTACCAAAGATAGTACAAGACAAGGTGGGCCACTCAGCCTAAAAAGTGTCCGCAGGAAGTATGCTCTTTGCTTCAGATGGCGCTGCAGTCTGTTTTGAAGCTCTCTTTCGTTTTTCCAGAAGAAGAATAGGAATAGCACCTCCTTGCGTGCGCAGATCGACTGCTGTTCATCAGCAGTTCGGGTATGTTCAGTGCGGAGTTTTAGGTTTTTTAAATTCTAATGACCTCTCGCCCTTCATTCTAAAGTCAAATTAAACGAAGAAAACCATCTCCTTTTCCTCCGGAAGAGGTTTTTTGTCAGCGTAATCATTTTTAAAAAGCGTTCTTCCGAAATTTATCCCAAAACTTGCTAGTTTCACTTTGATTTTTTAAAACTCAAGTAGGGTAACTCTGTTCGCAAAGAGTGCGCTTTTGTGAAGAGGGCGCCACCAAATTTTGAGGACACTTTTTTAATTGGCTCAAAGAGAGAAGTGGCCCATCTTGTCTTGTACTATCTT
>NW_004797518.1:396132-402878 GCF_000002075.1 Aplysia californica | reverse complement strand
AATTGTGCCAAATTGACTATTTCCAAACAAAAAGAGCCCAATTATCGCAGCGGAGGTAGTGATATATCCCTCTGTGTCTTTGGTAAATTTCAATGGCAACATCAGAGCTCTGGTTGCTTCTGCCTCATCATTTAACAAGGATGCAAACGCCCATGCAGTTGAGTTTAAACCTTGAAAGATCAAAGTCAAAATGAACAAGAAGCGATCCAATTTATGGAGGTTTACTTGAAATTGAAAATCAGTGTCGTACTGAATAAGAGTCTGAAGATATTGTGTCAGTTGTTTTTTTGTTGGCATAGCTGCAAGACAAGAGCATGTGTGCGTATGCCACTGCCGGAAAGAACACTGCTAATGAAAAGACGAAATTATTATTGTCATTTATGGACCGTGAAAAAAAGAGAACATACCGAGCTATGTAAGATAACTGACATACTACTATGATCCAGAAATATGCCACTTTCATCCGCTGAATGATTTTGCTGCGAGATTCATACATTTTTTCTACACAATCAACACCCCTGAAATCAAGTTCATCTTGAACGTTCTTTGGATCTGAAACTTTTCTGTGAGATAATGAAAGTTTACACTTCTTCGAGCCTGCATCTTTGGGTTCGTTCCTAGATTCTTGCTTCAAACAACAGGACGGTACATAGATGCCACTCATCAGCATGTAGATAATCGGATATTTCAATGGGAGAAAAACATTCGAAGTTTTGCACTTACAGCTCATCGTTTCCTATTGGTTTCTTTGCAGGAGTGTCCAGAAATACAAATACGACCCTGGCTCACTTATGCTGTGGTTCCCTTTGTCCTTACTACTAAAGTCAGAAAGGGTTGTTGTTTTTTGTTAATCGAAAAGTGTCTTTATCAGTTGACAGCATGGAATTGTTAACAACTTCAAAATCTATATTCCACGAAACTGCAGAGGACTTAGATTATGACAGCAGCACGGTTTTCATACTTGGGTCCGAGAATGTTTATTTTATGACAACCACAGTTTTGGGATTCCGGTGTGAATGCCAAAATCATGTAAACTAGCGACGTTTTATATAAGATCACATTTTTATGGCTGATAAACGTTTGATAATTCCTTGATTGCAGAGCATCAGAAATATTAATAGGGACAAAAAGTAATTCAAAATGCCAAGCTTAACTAGAAGTTATCGAGTTTTTTGTAAATACCCGCCTTAACCCCTCCATTAATTTTATTTGCTTTGCATTGGGGCGAAGTTTTAGCTAAAACGATGTTTGGACCATAGATAAATTTTACAGATGCTACTCGTCACCAGTGAACCTAATAAAACAATGGCACTAACCTGTATTGCACCGACACAAACGCCATTATTAGTCTTGATTTCGGGTGTCTTTAAAAAAAGACGACCAATTTCTTTCTTGCGCTTTGTTTTCGTTTAGGGGCCATGTTCGGCACGGATATGTTAAGGTTATGTGATTTATTACTGGTGGCATTCCGGTTTGTAGACGTATGGTCTCGTTCATTACAGGGTCTTTTCTGGTGACATTAATGGTTTTGCAGAAGCATCTCATTTCGCATACATTTTTTTTTTCTTTTTCTTTGTTTAAGGTCCGTGTTTGGCACTCGTATGTGTTGATTTTCCTGACATCAGCAATTCCCAGGATCTCAATCTTCCTAGCTTCCATGACGTCAATGATTTATGATTCCTTTTCTACTAATCCGCATATTCCATATTCCGATTTTCTTTGATCCATCTCGTGTCCATTTGACGTTTCTATTCCTTTAACCGTTAAAATCTGCCAGTTTATTTTCCTTCTTTCTTTGTTTTCCAGCAGGTCTTATCCATTACCGGCTTGCTAGGCCCGTCGTAACTCCGCCATAGCCCCGTTAGCCAGCGTCAGTTTAGAATGACCCGGGTTGGCCTTCACGGTTGTCGTAGCGCCTCCGTGGCGTAAAACCACAATACTTTCAAACAATTACTTTTCACTTTCCCTCTGTTGTTTCACTCTGTATGTCTTACCTTTTCCCAGCACTTCACGACCATCATTATTGTGACGGTGTGCGTCTCTTCCTTACAACAAAAAACAAACAAAATAAATTTCATATGACATCTTTCTCTGCATACAAGATGATGTGAGAGACTAATCCCAGCAGAAGGGAAAAGATTTGTTGGTGGAGACGATGAGAAGGAGACGAGGGAAATAGACGGGGAGAAGGATAGGAGAGATGGGGAGAGACATTGACAAAAGCTGAAAGAGAATGTAAGATGAAAGAGATTGGGAGAGATACACATTTTGAATAACATTGATTTAGACAGTTATATTTTTTCATTTTGTGTTACCAGTCCATGTAGCTTTCCCTTTAAGCGTTGTCATGTTTCCCTTTTGCTAATCTCCCAGCAGACTCTCAAAAGAGTACTGAAGCACAAAAAGAACTACATTGAATTCCATGCTTCGTTGACTCTTTTAAAAGCTTTTAATAACGTCAGACATTATAAACTGTTTAAAGTATTGTGGAAGAGTTCGATATAAAGGTGAAATTTTTTTTAATTATTAGAAATATGGTCTGAGACGACGATGGTGCTTTCTGAAATCAGAAAAATTACAGTGAATAACATAAAAAGGATTTAAATAGGATTTAGGCAAGTCCACATTTAGGATACCAAAAGCCAACACATTTCTTTAACAGAGACATTGAGACATCCCTCAGAAATATAGAAGAAAACCCAGGTTTCAAATTTCATGGAGAAATCGCAAATAAAATCATATATATATATATATATATATATATATATATATATATATATATATATATATATACATATATATATATATATATATATATATATAAATGTAAGTGTTATAGCTTAACGCCCCCTCTCAATACTCGAATGTAATGTCTGTCTCCAAGCTAAATAGGTTGATCCTTTAAAATCGCCACTAAACGACCCAAGTCCAAGAACACTCAATCTGGGACTCAAACCAGGACCACCTGCTCGTTAGTCCAGCAAGATCAGATATGTCGACAGCCTAGTGATAATTACAAACGCAGAACAATACATTCAGGAGCTTTTAAATATTCTTACAGTGTGGATGTAAATGATTATAATTTCTATGTGTAAAAAACAAACAAGGAACATAATATGGTGATTTCTCAAATAATATTCATTTTAAAAGCATTTAATTTTGTGTTCATTCCCATAAGCATAGTTGGAAAGATAAAACCGGTCGAAAAGTTGAAGTGTAATGCATTTATAATAACACCAGACGGCAAGTGTACAAAATAAAGGAAAAAAATGCAATTACTTCACTTTTACATTTTACTACCTCTGTAAGTAGCTGTTGAGCGTCAAGGGGAGACAACTTTTCAGGGTTCCTTTGACTCCCTCAATCTATTTATTTCTTGGGCTTCCCTTTCCTTTGTGGCCAGAGTACTACTTTGCGATAGAGGCTGTCGAGGCTGGCTGACTAAGTGGATTTCGTAACAGGTAGCCAGACCATTTCATGGTATTGTGTTTCTCTAAGAAATACAAGCAGGACTACGTGCGAACAGTTGCCCTTACACCTTCATTTATTCTCTGATGTCTAGAGTTTTGAGGAGACATTTAATCTTGCATGCCGTAATAAATGTCCAAGTCCGTCATTTTAGCATAACGCCGGTATAAACATTGAAGTGATCTGCCCCTTTGTGTCCACAGAGATGATTTGATGAGATAGAAGAAGTTCGATGTGACTTTCTTGGGAGTTTGTATTTCTATTTCTCTGTCTATGGGGCCGTTTTCAGTAAATTATTTGCTGTCAAGATATCTAAACTCCTTGACCCATTTGTTGCTTGCTATTCAGATGAATGTTCGCGGGGCTATGATATCCGCTGAATTCCGTCTGTCTTTGATGTGCTTGTTCTCATGTCAAATTTCTCGCAGTTTTTGTTGAGATCGATTGTGTGGCTTTGAAGGCTTTATTGGTTTGGATGGATAAGGCATTTGTCGTCTGTAAACATAAGTTCATTTAGGTTTTCAGGGCTTTGGTTATTGTTAGTGTGTGTCTTTCGTTATTGGGTAATGAAAAGGAGAAGAGCATCCCTGTCATCAATGTCAAACAATATTGCAAAATATTTTCAGTTTATTGAGTCCAATGGATTTCATGAAAAGAAAAGAAATCTAATTAAGATGTGCTGAATAAAGCCACTTAGAAGGACACACATACTTCATATCTTGCTCTCCTTGGAAACACAAAAGGAAAGGCAAAAGTGACAGAGGAGGACGAATAACAATTTTCTTAGATAGCATTAACAGATATGAGTTACGCAGAATGATTAGGCTACAACAATGAGAGATTCATTTTTTAAGCACCCAAGCAGAGAAATGCGTCTCTAAGTATGATTGCTGATGTCTGCTTCAGATCTAGCACTTGATAATTCATGGTAATCTTGTTTTATTTTGTATTTTTTGTTGTTTATTTGTTATAGTGTATTGTTTTGTTCCGTTTTTGTTGGGAGAGACTCCAAGTCTCCTCAAGTTTTGCTGGCAGAGCCTTGATTCCGGCGAGATACTGTAAATCGAATAATCATGTAATACAAACATTAATTCTCCTGTTTGCGAAATGAGGAGTGAGCTGAAGTGACTTTGAAGTAAAATTAAATGGAGAGAGAGAGAGAGAGAGAGAGAGAGAGAGAGAGAGAGAGAGAGAGAGAGAGAGAGAGACAGACAGACAGACAGACAGACAGACAGACAGACAGACAGACAGACAGACAGACAGACAGACAGACAGACAGACAGACAGACAGACAGACAGACAGACAGAGACAAAGAGAGAAACAGAGAGAGTTGGGGGGGGGGGATGACAGAGCAATAATAACATTGTATCAGCATTTGTCTGTTTTTCAAAATCTGGTAATTCGTCTGTTAGTATAATATGGGCATTCGGGTGAAGGATGCTGCGCGACCAAGCGCTCCAATAAACGTACTGTTTATTGTGTGAAATCAAAAGGCAGGTGTAGACGGTTTTACTATATGGTCGAAAAAGACCCCATTAAGTGACGAATCCCGCCACCAGTCTAAGGAGAGGGAGGGTGAGAGAGAGAGATAGAGAGAGAGAGAGATAGAGAGAGAGAGAGAGAGAGAGAGAGAGAGAGAGAGAGAGAGAGAGAGAGAGAGAGGGGGGGGGAGGGAAAAACAAATTAGATGCAATAACAACAGCATTTATAATCTTTTACATTTTTAACTTCACACCTCATATTGCTTGCTTTATATTCTTCAAATCTTTCTGAACAGTTCAGATAAGTCTTGGCATTCATAACTTTACTAGGGAAAAACGTTGAATGTAAGGAGAAGAAAGGTTTTATTTTTCAATTTTGATCTTACAGTTGACAGTGGTCTAAATGTAACACGAGAACTTAATTACGTATGATATCCTCTTGCACTGATCACAGATTTATATCGTCTACGCATGAACTGAATGAGTCGAGTTATTGTCTGTTGAGGGATGGTATCCCACTGTTGAATTAAAGCTTGTTGAATTGCTGGCATAGTCTTACTCTTACGAGAATGACGGAATCTAATGTTCAGTGATGCTCAACTGAGTTGAGATCTGGCGAATGCGCTGGCTAATGGAGCAGGTGAAGAATGAATGTTGTAGGCTTGGACATCTTGTAGAGGCCGCTAATAATGATGTCGTCAGGCACGTATTTTTCTTCTTTTTTTTTTTTTAAAAACAGAAACGCAGCAGATGCACTAAACAGACAAAGAGACAATAGCTGATGCCCTCTAACCCACTTTTGAGAAGATCTGGGAGCAGGAAGAATTCGCAAAGAACTAGAAAGAAGAATACTTTGAGGGACATTAAGGACCCAACTTGAAGACTTGAAATAGGCAGATGATTTTGCTTTAGTTTCCCCACAGTCATCAATCGATGAAAGAGAAAACGAGAGATCTTATAGATATCTCACATATGGCAGGCCGTAATGTACATTCATACATGACTAAGATACTAAAGATTAATATTGTTATATTACGACTTACTTGAGTCTTGGAGTAGTAGATCTAGATGATAGTTGATGTTGGTGGGGCCCCACTTGCTGGTCGTCTGCTAGTTCTTCGTTAGCCGATGTTACTCGCTTCGGCATCACTGAGAGAGTGACCTTCAGATTTCCCGCCGCTTGCACGAAATCACAGTCACGTGATACGTCCCTTAGGCCTACGTCACAACAATTATTAAGATGTGTTCACACTACAAACATCACTACCAAAGATCAGATTACCGTCAAGACCACCACGAGATGAAGTTCATTCTATCACTTCCGTAAGAAATAACATAGACAAAGCTGGAAGAAAAGATACAGGTGTCAAGAGAATGATAGGATAGACTAGAGGTACTTTCACAAACTAAAAACAGAAAGTATGGAAATCAGATATTACAAGAACATAATCTAAGTTAACATTTTCAATATCAGTTCAAAAGGATACTTCTCTATTGGTCGGAAACATCGAAACTTACATAACACACTTCCCAATCTTAATTTGTCATCAGTTGCGTGAAAAAATTCTGAAACTTCGTTTGCCTGATACCGTATGAAACGAGCAACTACGGGAGCCAACAAATCAAAAGAATATAAATACCGGTCTACAAATAATTTTTTTTAAAGAGAAAAAAGAACTGGACTTGACAGACTTTGAAATAAATCATAAACAAAAATTGTCCATCATTCATTATAGGTCATCTATAATAGCTAATAGAAAATGAGGAAGACCTAAAGGTGCTTATTGGGACGGGGG
>NW_004797518.1:386778-393768 GCF_000002075.1 Aplysia californica | reverse complement strand
TGTGTGTGTGTGTGTGTGAAAGGGAGAGAGTGAGACAGAGACAGAGAAAAAGAGACAGAGACAGATACAGAGACAGAGAGAGATCCAAGAGGGGGGAGGGGGAGGGGGTTTGTGAGGCGGAGAAGTGATTCATTATTGGCGCAGGCCTAGAATCTACTGCCTTGTCTCAGAGATAGCGATTGCTCTCTGACTACGTCAAATAGATCATCTCACTTCAGGGCACACAATTTCCGGTCCAGATATTGTAGTGGAGATCACTTTCACACCACGTGGACTATGATCTGTAGGCAACTGACAACAAAGATAAATGGGAAATTATAGTATATCTGTCCCTCCCCTTCCCCCCTCCCCACGCAAAGGTCTTCATGCATTTCGATTATCACTGCACGGTGTCTAGTTCCTAGCTGGAACCAAAAAGTTTACTGGCACCTTGCAATGACCAGTAAGGTGATCCTCGAAAGTATTTTGCAAAGACAAAATTCTCCATTCATTTGGCATGCATTATATTGCCATTAGATCAATATTGATACTCTTCAACAAATGCATAAAGACAATTTTACGTTTCTTTGATTTCGCACAATTTTGCCAAGCTTGATTTTTAAAGTCAATTTTGAGAGACCATATCTCGGGCATCTCATAAAAAGGATTAAATATTAATGTTAGATGATGAAGAATTTATTTAGATTTCAATTGGTATGCTGCATGAGTGGGTAAGGCAAGGCTTAAACACGATGACTGTGTGATTACATTTTCAAGTTTCTTTTGTACGCCACTGCGTTTACAGTAAGTTTTGCGCGTCAAATTGTTTTTCAAGGGGGGTGGGAACGCAAAAAATCTATCATTCAAAAAGTTGTTAAGATATCTTCATAATTATCGGTATACTGATAGATGAAAAATTATTCTAGTGTAATAAGTAGTCAGGTCAAAAACAAATATTGAATAAATGATTTTATTATAAATTTAATCCGTTGTTATGATCTGAGATTTGTGCGGTCAAAGTATTCCCCTAGTTTGGACCTCGATTCTGAAAAAGTTTTTCCTCCTACATCAAAACGCCAAGTCCATCCACCAAAACAGCCACAGAAGGCAGCAAAACCGCTTGTTGTAATATTTTAAAATCATTTATAACCTTTTGACAGATTCGTTTAGAAATGTGTACATTTTCTATATATGACATTCCAATATGGCAGCCGTTACCATAGCAACACAAAAGAATTTTCAAAATTTTACTTCATGACGTAATTTTCCACTCCACTTATATTGATGCTACCCCATTTGCAAGCTTAGTTTCTTCTTCTTAACGAATTTCAAAATTTCCCCTGCACCATGCCTTACGAGTTCCTTGGACTCTAAATTACTGACTAAGCAGATTTATATCTCACTTCAGAATTCCGTCTTGCTACACCCTTGCTTAGGACCTCGTTTGGTTTTCCAGGATCAGACACGGCCTAATGTGGGAAAATGTGAGGATATGAGTGTAACAGTATTTGATTCCATTCGGCCATTCTGCCTTGTTGCTGGTATCCAGACTCCTTGATATTTGGCAACCAACTCCTTATGAAAATGCGTTTTATGATAATATTTACATGTGCGAATTTGAAAGACGCGAGGCAAGTGCAGTTTCTGGGGCACATGAATTGACTAAGAGGCCCCGAACATTTCACTCTCATCGGAAGGACAAAAGACAAAAGAGACTGAGGTGGATCAAGAACAACGTAGAAAACCTGGTCGCATGGCTAACAGGAAAAGACAAGGATACTAACAGGGCTTTTTTTAAATAAAAAAAGATAATTCGAGCAGTGGTTGCCGACTTCTGCTTCAATCTGGAATTTGAACTAGAACAAGAACAAAAAGAACAATAAGAACAATAAGAACAAGAAGAACAAAAAGAACAAGAAGAACAAAAAGAACAAGAAGAACAAAAAGAACAAGAAGAACAAAAAGAACAAGAAGAACAAAAAGAACAAGAAGAACAAGAAGAACAAGAAGAACAAAAAGAACAAGAAGAACAAGAAGAACAAAAAAGAAACAAGAGCAAGAACAAAAACAAGAACAAGAACAAGAACAAGATCAAGACCAAAAACAATAGCGCAAGAAAAGGAGGAACAAGAACAAAAAGGAAAAAAAACAAGAACAAGAACAAGCACAAGGCCAAAAAGAAAAAGAAACATTGAAAAACAAGAACAATCATAAGGCCAAGGACATGAACATGAACAAAATGAGAGCAAGAACAAGAAAAAACGAATAAGGGCAAGAGCTAAGGACAAAAACGAGAACAAGAAAAAAAACACCTCAGTCATTTGTGTTTCCTTTATGCGTTCAATATTCTCGAGAAATGAAATCCGAGTGCTTTGAATGCTCTTTTATTTGCTCTGATATCCTTTTCTATGATCCTAGGTCCCTATTTTCGTATTAATTAATTAGTAGAGTATAGTATTACATGTTAAGATCATTTTGCCCGAGGTACACTATGGTTGGATGCCACTAGAACGTCCTCATTCTTTTGTTACTTTTGTTGTTTCTAACTGCTCTAAATTGTATGGATGTGCTGTACATAAACAATACTCAAACACTTTTAGGCATGGTTCCTCTGATACTGTGTGGCAATGTTCGGTAACAGCAAATGTCGACCCCCAATTTTAAAAATAAGATAAAGCGTCTTTTGCTCTTAATTTCATGGTGATCTAAAAATAGCCCTGGGTAGAGTTACAACCCACATGTGTGCACTAGATAAAGTGAGCTCCTAATGGAGGGCTTTAGTTTACCTTTACTTTTTTATTGAAAAAAAAAATAGAAGAGTAAGAAGTCGTGAAACAAGGTAATTAACTGTTGGATCGGTTTATAGGCATTGGACAAACAGATGGGTGGGTTTGCAAATTATATCGCTGGATTGAACAAAAAATAGTGAGATAGAAATACCAGCACGTAGTTAGGCTAATAATTGATTGATTAAAACACTGAGCGAGAGGTAGATACATAGTTTTGTAAATCGATATACTAGTCGCGATAGATAGAAGTAAATGAATGGACAGACTGATAGATAGATAGATAGATAGATAGATAGATAGATAGATAGATAGATAGATAGATGGATAGATAGATAGATAGATAGATAGATAGATATTCTTACATTGTATCCAATGTAGACGAACAACACTGTCGGCTTTGTGGTGGGCCCTCCTTTTCCACTGCAACTGGTTCGAAGCAGTTCGGCGCATCTCTCAATCTGTATGTTGGCGTAAAAATATGCGGAATTAATAAGCCACACATATGCAATTTCATAATCATAATCGAAGGCAGCCCGAGTGCCACATACAGTAAAATGAACAATCGACGACATAAACAAACATTAATAAAGGAACCAACTTTCTGGTCTGCAGTGGGCGAATGTGCGACAGTATTTGCACATGAATCCACGGTGAGAGAAAATCTAATAAAAATGATGATAAATATGACATTCAATATCTTCATGCTGATAATTAATATAGCTGGTATAATGACTAAGAAAACCAAGTAGGCTAAAAAGAAGTGCAGCAATTGCAACAATTAAAGAAAAAAACAACCCAGGGCTGTAATATGGAATGGGAAATAGATGTTATCGCTCAGTGCAGGCTTCCAGGAGGCGTTTCGGCAGAATGTCATTTGTTTATTTTAAAAAAGCCATTAAACTCGTAGTCTCATTGACTTTGTAAATAAAATAATATATTTCATGTTTCTAAATGATGCTAATGACGAAGCTTTGATCTTTGTCTGTATGTCTGTCTCTGTCTCTTAGCCTCCCTGTCTGTATAAATGTGTGAATGTATGTCAGTGTGTCTGTGAGTCTGTCTATCTGTCTGTCTCTCTGCGGTCGCCCTCTGAGTCTGTCTGTGTTTCTCTGTGCCTCTGCCTGTCTGTCTGTCTGTCTGTCTGTCGGTCTGTCTGTCTGTCTGTTTGTCTGTCTGTCTGTCTGTCTGCCTCTCTCTCTCTCTCTCTCTCTCTCTCTCTCTCTCTGTCTCTCTCTCTCTCTCTCTCTCTTGTCCTTGATTATTTTCTACTCGGTACTTATTACCCCCACCAAAAATTAATTTCCGAGTAGTCATGGCATTTTAACGTTCAGCTTGCGTTGATACCAAGAACATAGATAAACTGGCAGCCGTAATTGAAGTAAGGTGGAAACGTCCGATATTAGAGAAGGATACTCCGTTAAGATTTCCCTGAGTTCATACCTGTTTGACCCTTTCATATTCGGTCCAATTTTTGTAACAAAACAGTATTTCGTCGGCAAGTTGATAAAATGTACTAAATGTCCAGTAAGCATAAATTTTTCAGGAGAGAGAACAAAAAACAAACAAACCGGTTTTGTTCTTTTAATTCAAATATACTACCTCAGAATTAAAAAGTTATATCTGTTTGGCTGTTTCGAGTTACTAAAGTTATGAGGTGAGAAACCAAATGTTCTGTCTGCTTTATCAAAATCGTAAGATTATTCGGAGTCGTTATCAAGACATTCACAAAGAATTGCACTCGGAAATGCTTGACCTGATGTGAAAATAAAAATCTTTGACGTCAAATTTCTCAAACCCAGGAACTGAACAGATAGAACATTGTAATCCTGAGGTAGTGAATATTGTACGAGGTTGGGTTTTTTTTTAAGAGACAAGCAAAGAGCAGTGGCTATGACTGTGGTCGGTTATAATTAAGAAGTCTTTGGCTTCAAGTCACAGGGTATATTCTTGATGAGCAATGAGCTTTAATTCCCAATATTTGTGTACCCACTAACCCGTCTGATTTTCATATCCGGGAAGATCACGTGGCCCGCTACGACAAGTGGGGAAAGGGTCAAGGGTCAATTTGATGTCTTGTATCGTCGTCTGTACGGTTGGGCACTTGGCTGTCCCACGCTACAGACCCAAATTTGATTCCCCAGTAGAGAGAAACATTTTTATCGAGTATCTCGGTCTTTCTGCTGGGATATTGTATCCCTTTCAGTCAGTGTTGTCCCACCTCCTAAATATAATTTGTGTCTATTGGGGAGAAAAAAAAAACCTTAACTGTATTAAGACATAATATTATATATACACACATATACATATAACTATATTTTTGGCTCAACACCAGCTATGATGCCCATTCAAAGCACATTTCCTTATGTACTAAAATACGTTGACACCCCAAAACTGTAATTTTTCAAATTCCAAAGACTGTAACGCTTTAGAAGTTACCAGACTTTAGCGGTCATTTTGTCTTTAAATTTACCTCGGAAACCAGACGACCCCGACTTCCTTTTACCTCAGATATCTCGACTTCGAGTTCTGCTCGAGAGAGATGGGTATTTTTAATTCGAAAAATAGACAAATGACAAGTTTTAAGATGATACCATTAACTGAGGCATACCATATTCATAAATATATTTTGTATAGATAGATAGATAGATAGATAGATAGATAGATAGATAGATAGATAGATAGATAGATATATATATATATATATACACATATATATGACAAGTTACACTTTCCTATATATCTCTTACATAGACGAAAAAGCAAAGGCAAACACTAAAAATATATATTTTTCATTCTTTTTTTATGAACACAAGTTTCTTCTCAGAACAGAATCCACTTAAACTATTGTTTTATAATGTCAAGCGCTAGATTCTCTCCACTGAACAATAAAGGCCAACGAATGTTTCCAATGTAATACCGTTTGGACCAGGGTTAATCTCCATCATTACGGCGATTATCCATCGACCTCCCCGCATGACATGCGGAGACTATAGAATAGCAGCTGTGGTTATTCGACTCCACTATTCAACATTAACGATTTTTAGCTGTTCACAATTACTCGAAGCGTTACAGTGCCGTTCGAATGCAGTTTGGTTTTCAACGAATAATGGATTTTTGTCTAATTTTTCTCAACCTTCCGAAAGATTAGAGCATATATCTATCTAAAACCATTGAGATAAATGTAGCAATACTTTGTACTTGATGATTACGAGACACAGTGATCAGTGGAGCCAACAAGAGTTATAAAACACGCCTCAAAGAAGTATTCACGAATATACAATACTCACTAGTCAGTGAGGGCGCATAACTTTCGAATATTGAAGGGCAACGCGTGGCTTTGCAAGGAATAAGCAGTAGTCAGGCCCATTGAGATCCCTTGCTGATGGACCTAAATGATGTTATAATTTTTTTGTTTACATTAAAAACGGAAAAGGTCGAGCACGATATTTGAATAGCATGAATAGTGACTTCACACTTCGAAACGTCGATGACGATTCGCTTCCTCAAAATCGCACAGCACTACTCGAGAGGCCGAGGAGTTGGCCGGTATAGATTTATGAGCAGCACAGACAACACAAGCAGTGTTGTGGAGCGTGTGCTTACCTCTCAACAGATGGTAAACCCGAACGCTGGCGGAAATTATAGAATGTGAGCACCATGTTACATCGTCGGGTCGAAATCAAAGGTCCTGCTGTGACGTCGTTTGATATTTAGAATATCCCTGCGATCTTCCAGTTCTTACAGGGTGGTTATGGTCAGGAACGAATGTCCCTTTTCGGTGTTGGAACTGAGAAACCGACATTTAGGTGGATTTCTTTTTCTTTTGTCCAAATTTTGTTCATCAAAATAAGTTATTAATTCCTCCCAGCCTGACTCAGAGAGAGAGGAATATGCAATGTTTGACCCATGATAACAGATATGTGCACAACTTGTTCCTTTTCATTGTGGAAACTTTGTTTAACAAAAGAGTGTATTATATGATGCGGTGTGGGTCAATGTTCTTAAACATTGAATAACTTATTTACTTTTTCTTTTTTCTTATTTGGATTTGGATGGAGCACATTACGTACTACTCCTACACTTATGTTCATTTCAAGATAGACAGGGCGAGACACATAAAATATATATTAAAGTGATGGACCCCCACCCCCTCTCACCACCCTTTCCCCCCCTAACTAAGTCCTATCCTCCCTCCGCTACCAAGCACCCACACACACATACA
>NW_004797518.1:381929-384681 GCF_000002075.1 Aplysia californica | reverse complement strand
AAAAAATAAAAAAAATCATGCACGTTATACACTTTACGGGTTTCTTCTATTACATAAGCCGGCAAGAGGTTAAAAGGCCGGTGTCCCACAGATTCCTGGTCTTCGGGGTCCCCTAGCTGGGATAATTGCTCGACAGCCCACCCCTATCCCCATCCCTGCTCAATGCTAGTGCTAAGTGGTGCAAAAATATCTTCCTTTTACCACCCTTTTATCACGTAAATAAGACCACAATCTTCACAGGTTTGTCTTATTATGTCTGGTTTTTGTCTATTTTTATGTTTGTTTTCTTTTTTCTTCTTTGTAGGAAAAAAGGGGGTGGGGGGTGGGGGGGGACTGCGGACTATATTGTCCATAGTCTCATCATTCTAAACCTTTTCATAGATCAAAACGGCCGAAGTGCAGTTGGCGTATCGTAGCACATACATTCACTGCGGGGAACCAGAGAATCTGACGAGTGGAAAGAATCAATACAGGATGCTAATTGTGGTTTCGGGAAAATATTGACAAAGAAGATTCCGACCTTAGCACTCGGTTGAAATTCTGTTTGTAAACATTCTCTTGGGCATCTGGGGTATCGGACTTGGGGATGTAGACAGTGAGTAAATCCCGTTGCGTCACCATGACTCCCGCAGAGGGATGTATAACGGGTGTGCTAAGGCTGAAAAGTGGACACAAAAAAGAGAAAAGTGGCCACAAAAAATATAAAAGTTTAGGTTGTGTTAGATTACTTTATGAAAATCACTATTGCTTATTGATCCAACTGATCTTTCCCCCAAGTTCTTGTCTCCATCGTTCTATAAAAGAAAGTCGCCTTTTCTCTTTTATTCAATAGATCTTTTATTTCTAGAAGCAATGTGCTCTTATTCATATAAGTCTATTGGCACTTAAAAAGAAGAGGCGTTTAACCTCATATCACTTTATCTTTTAGTTTAGTTATAGTAAGGGTTTACGGCGCTCGCAACTGCATAAGGTAATATGAGCGCAAAGGGGTGGATGTCAACAGAGAAGTCAAAACGGAGAATCAGGCTTACTCTGTTCACCTCTCTAGCCTCAACAGCACAAAGTCTGTTTTGACTATCAAGGCACCCCGGAAATAGCAGCTCACAAGAGAGTGACAAACATACAAAAGAAGTAGAGGGGAAAAGAAGATAGTAGGGATGAGGACAGAAAAAGCAGCAGTTCTCGCTATGTTGTTCCAGCACAGTATGAGCATGGCATTGATAAATCAGCACATTTACAATTCTACTGTGCATAAGAACATGCACAAATCCCCCCTTTGGGACAGGCCTGAAGACAACTTCAATCAGTAGAACTGCCCTTGTGGGGGGGGGGGGGTCACTTTTTCTAATACTAGGGATAATTTGCTGGTTATCATCTGCCTGAACCACCTTCCAAGATTAAAAATTATATTTTACTTCGATTATATGAGAAAAATGCCCTAAACGTCCTTAATATCTGTTGAAAATAAATGAGGAAAATATTTACTGCAAATTGGAAATTTGTGGCCAATGGGCTGCCCCCGAAGTTTAGTGTATACATGTATAATATTATTCTACATATTTCCGGTAAAATGTGACATACTATACACCACGATGAAGTAAACACAAATTAGCCGTCGTATCTATTAAAGGTAAGATGAGTTGGGGGGGGGGGGGGTGGAATCATCCCCCTCATTCAGATCTGATCTCAAGTTTCTAAAGGATATTGCGGCCTATTATTTACATCGACGAAAATAAATTAAAAGACTGGCATTAATCATAATGGGGTTTTTTCTGTATAAGAAAGCAACAGCAATACAATCAAATAAACAGTCAAACAGAAAAAAGACCGCTAATGTTTGAAAGACAATCGACATAAGAGAACAACAAACAAACCAACATAATCCTCCTTTTTCCATCCATACTAACATGTTCGACAGTGAACAAAATCTAATCATATGACCTAAAGCAGCTGTAAAACCTTACTAAAACAAAACAAAACAAAACAAAAAAAACCCAAGAAAATCTTGCTTGATTCAGATCTATAGATGTTTGACAGCCACTCTTCTAATTAGATTTACTGTCGGCTTGAAGTACGTCCGACACATCTCCTACGTTGATTCCCCTAGCGTTACTTTTGACAGACATTAATGGCTCACTCTAAATCAAGTGCAACTATACCACTAATCGACAGGCAGCGACGTATATTAACTCAAAGCGATCACGAACAGTAGTTTTCTACCTCCTTAACCGTCAAGAGTTCAAGCCTAATAGCTCAATTTCACTACTGTTGAGCTAATAATGATTTTATTTATACCGAGGAGAAATCGATTAAGCTATAAGTGACTTGAATTTCGAGAAGAGACTTTTAAATGATTAAATTATTGTTTTTAAGTATGTATACCTATCTGCGTCGGGAAAATGAACTAGCTAGTATTAGTGGTATACAGAAATCTGGTCTGCAGTTCGATCAATCGGGATTTGAATCTGTTTATGAACTTAAGATTCCAGGACAGTTTTTCCACGACAAATTACATAAAAACACAGACACAAATAAACAGACAGTGACAGGACAATTTCAACTCTCAGGTATCTGTCATTCTACCGGAGACAACAATAGACGGATAACGTAGTAAGCACTTTTGGGAAGAGTACATTTCGTGTGTGTGTGTGTGTGTGTGTGTTTGTGTGTGTGTGTGTGTGTGTGTGTATAATACAGTGAGGGAGACGGGGAGAGAGAGAGAGAGAGAGAGAGAGAGAGAGAGAGAGAGAGA
>NW_004797518.1:380310-381252 GCF_000002075.1 Aplysia californica | reverse complement strand
TCTCTCCCCATCCCCAGCCACCACCCCCCCTACATATCCACACTGAATCGATCAAGCACTATCCAAGTTACCACCACACAGAGTTAAAGAAAAAAAAAGACTAAATGAATGAAACATAACACATGAAAGTTCACAAACAAGTATACCTACTGCCAAAGATACTATCACAGGCTGCCACAGACTATAAACCACGCACCTGGTGACCACTCAAGACCGTCAGACCAATTCTCCCGCTCTCCCCCGACACAAACCCTTTCTATCGTCCTTGACCTGAAACGTTTCCGAATTAAAGCTTTAATGACTCTATCTACGTCACCGTGGCCAGAGTGTTATGGCTTCTGTGAATCCATTCTTGTGCTGGTGTTGGCGATTTCTCATTTGATTTGACCGAATACGTTCTCTTCGCACTCTCTAATGGGGTTTTCTTCGGTTTTTGGAATTTTGTTTTCGTCTTTCTTTCTTTTATCGGAAAGTTTTCAAAATATTTACATATGTAGCTACTAATCTGTAAAAAAAAAAAATATCATGTGAGAAGGAGACGTGGGTCAAAAGATCAGGATGAGAATAAATTCAAGAGAAGAAAGAATTAAGAAGCGTAAATAATCATAAAATGTAAATATTAAAAAGAGAGAAAAGGTGCAGAAAAGGGAGCCTCTTGGCAAATAAAAGATGAAAAGGAAATATTGTTTAAAATGCACATACATTTTTTCGTGAGTATTCTTCTCGAAAATTAAAACTGGTCAAAAAAAAAAAACGTGCATGTGAATCTATTGTGCTACGAAAAGTAATTTCTATAGAGCAGGTGAAAAATACTGATAGCACGCTGGAGACAATGCAATTCTCCCTTTGTGCTCGAATATGAGGTACTAGCAACCGACCCGCACCCCCTCCCCCCCCCAAAAGCGAAATAAAAACCAGTAATAATAGCAGCTAACACCGAGT
>NW_004797518.1:378223-379944 GCF_000002075.1 Aplysia californica | reverse complement strand
GGGCGCGTATTTTTGTGTGTCCAGAAAGGAGCCCAGCTCT
Source organism: Aplysia californica (assembly GCF_000002075.1). NCBI lineage: Eukaryota > Metazoa > Mollusca > Gastropoda > Aplysiida > Aplysiidae > Aplysia > Aplysia californica. The sequence goes on along the minus strand of NW_004797518.1, from coordinate 379,904 downwards.
TCGCTTAAATCCATTGTGGCGTGGTTGGAAAATTTGGTTGGCAATTTTAAAGAATAAATCCAACTTCTTAAATGCATTTCGAGCAAATTGTTGTTTTCTAAAGAGACCTATGTTAAAAACTTCGACCGGATAAGACAAACATGAATAAATGGTTTAAAATTGAAATTTGACCTTTTCAATCGCCGTTTTTCCATACTTTTCTAAAACAGTAATTGAGGATTTTTACTAAGTCAAGTTCGGTGTACGACTTTTATCTAGAGTTAGAACGAATCATCTAGAAAGGAAAGTCTTGTTAGCCAAAGGCGCATTTGATTGGACCAGTGTCAGCATTCGGCTAGTATCGATTCCTCCTATCCAAAGTTGCTTTCAGCGTGACAGAGCAACTTACATCACAGGACTCAAGGGACTATCGTTATGAATATGTATTAAATTTGTTCATAAATTATATCTATCGGTAGATTCCCGAAGGACACAGCTCAGCAGTAGAACATTGCCACTGCTGGCCGTGTCCTTTCTTTAAAATACTGATGTGAGTCATTCACAGGGGCTACAGTCTTAATTCATAATATTATCTCAGTGTGCATGAAATATATTGAAACCAGACCATTTCATGAAAGACACGAATTCGATTCCCGAGTTGGGAAATGTTTGTGGAGGTTTTTCGTCCTTGAGCTGGGATTCGTTTCCTGTTCAGTAGAACTGGAGTCTGCTCGATTAATCGAAGGCGTGCGAGCATTAGGCGGTTTGCGTCAGAGGCTTGCGAGCAGGCTTGTGCTTTGCCTTGTCTGCTCCTCGCTACAGGGGGGGAACTTCCGGTGAGTTGTGACTCGTGGACAGGCTTGCTGTACTGTGTCGAGACCTCACGAACTCTCGTGGCTGTGGGTTCAGTACATAATATTATTAAAGAAGGTTCTGATTATTTGCATCGGTCTCCGGTGCAAGGTTGTTGGGGGCTTTTTTTAATAGTCGGGTTTAACAAAAAATTATTGCTCTATTCTATGCACTTAAATTTAATAATGGATAGGCTTTTCTTAAGATACAAAGGCCGTTTTTTAAAAATGTGGACGGGTCAAGCGATTCGTCGTCGCACGCTAAAGACCTCAGTTCGATTCCTGTACGGGGATAAATTTTTACTGAGAACCTCCGTCTTTCTGCTGGTGTGTTGTTCCCTCTCAGCCCAGATTGGCCCTGACATTGGGTTGAAGTAGCCGTCTCCTAAATGTTCTATATTATGTCACTGGGTGTGTAAAATATCTACAATACATACAATCCAAAAGCTAATCACAACGTCCCAAGGAGTTTTCCATTCTAAGATAATCTAAGTCTACTTATCGGGAAGTTAAAAATAGCTTCCGCTATCGCCCTTTACCCTCTACGTCTTGCACCCAAAACAAGCACAGCCTCCCCCTTCCTCCACAGCTCAGAGTTCACACTGCGAGCGGTCTTGCTGCTCGCTGCTGGTACAAGTGGCATGCCGGCTACGAGCAAGTCATGGGACGCAACTGGTGATTTGATTTGATTATTTGACCTATTGATTTGAGGCTTGTGACTTGAACTAGGGGCTTGCGAGCACGAGCGGGTTTGCTATCGGGATACAGCTCTACTGTTCAGCCCAGGTTAGCCCTGACAGGCAGGGTCGAAACTGCCATTCATCAAATTGGGTCACTGGCGAAGAAGAAGA
>NW_004797518.1:375115-377987 GCF_000002075.1 Aplysia californica | reverse complement strand
GGAGGAGGAGGAGGAGGAGGAGGAGGAGGAGAAGGAGGACAGTTTGCCGAGTATAAACGAAATGTATGTAGTCTAAATGACCATCTTCGCTTGGAGAAGCCAAGAAAAGCATTGACAGTTCGCAATGTGGTGTAACCAGACGCTCAAAATGTTTGGGACACACGGAGTTATTGATATTACGTTAAAACTAGTTAATGCCTTCCTTTCCCTGGAAAATTCCCTTCTGTCGTTAATACGAAGAAGATATATTTAAAATTAGAGGCAGTCGGGTAACCAGGTGTCAGATGAAAAGATTGATCAAGAAAATGGATGCCAAAGTTAGGTGACAGCAAAGCTTGAGAGTCCTTGGAAACTGCAAATTTACATTTTGTGGTCCTTTGATCAACATTTTTAAGTAACAATCCTCACAGAAATGTGTTTTTGATTGACATAAGATACGTTGAGCCAAATAAAGAAATATAGAAATTGGATAAAAATTGCTCAACGGGCTTTAAAAAATGCCAAGGTTGTTGTTTTTTTAGTTCATTATTTTAACGAGCCTCTGATTTCACAGCAATACAACTCCTTGAGTTCTGAAGTGTTGATCCGCTGGGGTTAGCTCTAACGTGATTACGTTAGGAGAATTCCGCCTCGGTCATAATTTATTTTGTGCTGACATGCGCGCAAGACATTTACAAACGAATAGAAAAGAAGAGATTACCTCATCACGAAGAAAGCCCAGTCTCAAATAATGAATGACTAAACTAATGTTGGTAAAACCAGGTCCAGATATGCCGATGACTCAGTTTTAATTATAGGATCAGAAAAGGATTTTCAATTCCTATCAGATCTTGTTGTAATGGAAAGTGAATATAAAGGGTCATCTTTGAATGAAAAAGTCACAGAATGTTTATTAAGTAATTTCTATTTTTTCTTAAACTGAAAACTGTTAATCTTTTTTGCATTTTTATTTTTTTAAACATGTTAAGATTAAACAGTTTAAAAACTTTTAAGTACGCCTAGAATCACATAGAATATAACTATTTTGTAGACAATGTGCAGATTGAAATAAGCGAAATATGCATAAAACATAATTATGAAAATGTACGCTGATTTAACAGTGACCACTTATATGATGTGTAAGTGTTTTGTTTCTCCCCTTCATCTATTGTTGCCATGTGGGGCGTGGTGAGTATGCTGTAAATGTTTTAAAAAACCCACCAAAGACCATACACTATGGCGTACTTCCTGTTCACCATAAAGCACGCCATTTTACTTAATTGGGAGAAAAAGTCGTGTTTTACCCTTCATTTGAACTCCACGAGTCGCACTCTTCACAACGAAGTTTTGATTGAGAAAAAAAAAAGCGACAGCCATGACAGTACACAGTCTTGGATATCATAAGTTAAGTCTATGGAAAAACCTCCCTCAAATTTAATTTTATTCGGTAGAATTAGGTGGCGGAGTGGTCAGAGCGCTCATCTCCGAAGCGGAAAGTACGGGTTCGAGCCTCGGTTCGGACACGGATTTTTTTCGCCCCCTCCTGCCCACCCAGCAGTAATGGGTACCTGACTTCTAGTTAGGGAAGTAAAGGCGGCGTGGAAAGGAACTGACCACCCTACCACAATATGTCGAAGGACCATGAAGTTGTCTCACTAACAAGGTAATCCCCATAATGTCCGGATCAGATGGGGGGACAACTTTACTTTACTTTACAGTATAATTAGAATGCACGTGCCCCTTCAATGTTATCTGTCAAGAGCAGTCCCCCAGAGTCTGTGATGTGGTGTATATAATAATAATAATTACATTTATCCCAGTTAATTAAAAAAGAGATATTTGAAGGGAAAAAAAATCATTTCTCATAAGGGATTCGAACTTGTGTTCTTTGCCACTGACACTACACTTCAGACGGATTGACGTGTGAGGGATAGCAAGGCGATTTGACAATTTAAGAAACTGCTACAAGGAAACATACTATTACACAATGAAAGATCTAGTCAGTTTGTTAGTGTTTGAGGGCTTAAAGGGGGGAGGGGGGGGGCTGGTTGTAAATTGATGGTTTGGGGTCAATATAATATGGTATCTGGACTTTTTACGTATTATAATACTCCAATCACTTGTAAATCTAAAATGTGATTACTTTTTGTGTTACAACCATCATCTTTCAGATTTTCTGTCCTAGAACTTTTATTTTGCCTATAATGTAATAAAATGTCTGGGGGGTTTTCTCAAAACTTCCATTTTTCTATATTTTTTCATCTACATGTACTTTTTGTATTTTATTTTTGAATGCAATGAAATTTTTAGGGCTTGTTATTCATACCATGACATAACTTTACACTGCGCGCTCATATGACCTTAGCAGTTGCGAGCGCCGTAAAACCTTATACTACTACTACTAACTTTACACTAGTGGAAAATAAAATCAATGCATTCAGAAGTGAGCTACATGGATGGTTATGTAATCGAATTCAGAGGCAGGAAGGGTTAGGTCAGTTATCCATCTCTAACGTTTTTCCTATTCAAGATATCCAAGATCTCATATGTATAAAATTTGCATTGAGTATATCTATCAATGTACCAAATTTGGTTGGTAAATTAAAAAATCCTTAAAAATTTTATGAAAGCTGTTTATTTTCAAAATGGTGGCCGTTACCATGGCAGCCGTAGACTTAAACTAAAAAAAGTTACTTTTTAGAGATGTTTTCCTGTAATACCTCCATGCTATAAGGCCTTATCTGAAAGGTTATGGTACCGAAACAGGTTTATAACCCCCCCCCCCCTACTCTCAAGCAGCTGCTTGCACTGTATTCTTCCCGGGAAGCTGGGAATGTTTCTGAGTGTCCTAAGGTCTGCAGGGGTAATATTACAGTGTGTAAAACGCATAGAG
>NW_004797518.1:373547-374960 GCF_000002075.1 Aplysia californica | reverse complement strand
TTAGGTAGTCCAAGTCCCGTAGCATTGTGCAGCATAGGTTATCCCCAGCCCGAAAACAGAGTGCTGCGCAATGATGAACAGAACAGGTCGGGAATTGTTTAAAAACCTAGGTGCATTGATTCGCTACTTTTATTATACGTATCAAGTGATTTGTTTGATATCTGTGCGTACCTTTCACACCTCATTCCAAGAGAAGCTTTCAAAGATAATAAATAGCTGATATTCCATTCTTTGCCTCTTTTTTGTCCTTTCTCTTACTCAGAATTATAAATAACTTATTCAAAAGAATTGAAGACCAGTTCAGCGTTTAAGGCAAAATAAAATGTGCCCGAGTACTGGTAACTAGTCTTCTATAAACATTAGCTATTGTGAAAACCATTCTCGGCGTGTGCTCCACCCGTAAAGCGGCCGGTAAAACAGTGCGTCTCCTAGTGGAATCGATGGGTCATTACCCGTAGTCTCTTCTCGTTGCCAGGAAATTCAACAATTATAAGCAATCCTTACGTCTCCACAATCGAAGTGAAACGCGCTAAAGGAGAGCGACAAGACGCGTTCTATTCACGCCCCGAGCATACTTAAGCTCAATCTTGCGAGTTCTTATATTATAGCTACGGGAGTCTCTCACCTCCCTGAAGGAACAACTAGCTTAAGAAGAGACATAACTTTCTTTTGTCTGTAAGTCACCCCGTGAATCAATATTAAGAAAAAAATTATATAAGCAAAAAAACACCAACAAATAATATTTTTAAAAACACTCCATGGCAAAACGAAAAGTCTGGTTTTATATACCGAAAACGTCCAGAGATGACGTCAGTAGAATGCTTCGTACACGTTCTTAACGCTCATGACTAGTTCTTAACAAGTCTTAAACGCACATCAAAGCAATTAGCTTTGTACAGACAAAATATTATCTAATATTTTTTCCTTTTGACGGTGTTGCATTTGTAACCGGCCAAGTTTGTACGAGGTAAGTTTTTAAGGGTAGCGAAAAACAGTGCTAGCAAATTTTTAAAAGGCTTGGTAGTTAGGCAGCGTTCGTGTGTTAGAGGAATGAGAAGTATTTGTTCAGCTGGATGTCAGTACATCTTATTGACAGGAATCAAAGAATAAATATGTCAATCTCGGAATTGGCTCGTTTGTGACAGAAACCGTCGATATGTCTTTGTGAGCTCCAATTTTTCTAAGAAAACACGTAATTACAACGAAATGAAGAATGCTTCAGACTATTTAGAATGCTTAGGAGGAAATCCTACATCTCTCAACACTTAGACGTGTTGAGTGCAGTTTGTCTGAGATAAGGAGAAACGTATCGATGCAATAATGGTTATGAATTAGCGCCGAAGAACTACCCCCCTCCATCCCTTATCTTCTCACAAAAAACCCTGAAAAGTAGCAACACTCCTTGAAGACCCC
>NW_004797518.1:371042-372736 GCF_000002075.1 Aplysia californica | reverse complement strand
TTTTCTGCATGCGTGTGAGTGAGTGGGTGAGTGGGAGAGTGAGTGAGTGAGTGAGTGAGTGTGTGTGTGTGTATGTGTGTGTGTGTATATATGTGTGTGTGTATGTGTGTATGTGTGTGTGTGTGTGTGTGTGTGTGTGTATGTGTGTTACTGCCCACCGGTAACGCAAAGCAGTTTGAAAACTTGATTTTCAATCTAGATAGAAACTACACAATATTTCTATCCTCTTTCTGAGTCTCTGACAAAATAGGTTGTAGAGTAAAGAGCTGTAACGATTCTTAAAAGGCATGCACATTAATCAATTATTAACCAATTTACCAAATGTACTCGACCTGCATGGTCAGATCGGATGGTGTGGTGGAAAGGCGGTGGGCAATGCGCTCTATATTAAATATACCTCTTCTCTTCATCGTCCAAATTGACCCTTGGGTTATTTTGGGTCTGTCTCATTCCGCGTCGTAACAACAGATTCTGGCTTTATAATGTCTTGTGACATGTGAGTAGATTTCTGGTTGGCTGTTGGATACGATTTTCATCATAATACGCACTCGATCATTACCCAGAAATTCACAATATTACTTTAATGCCAAAATTATAGCTTTTCCTTCCTTGAAGGAAAAAATGCTACTTCAAAAAGACCAAACCTTATCAAATAGGGATTTGACTGACATGTCTGCAGAGATGACTGCCATGGGTATATGAAAGCAACAATACTATGAGCTGCTGCCCACCTGCTTCGGAATCAGTCTCACGTCTGCCCTCATTTAAGTTAGCTCAGCTATAGAGGTGTCATCTCTGGTTGGTGTCTAATGACCCTCCATCCTTTACGGTCGTGAGCTGCCGTTGCACATTCTGCCATACCCACCCAGGCCAGTCCATGTTTCACTATTGTCCGTCCATGTTACTTTGTCTTCCCATGGCTCTCCAACCCCACACCCTTCCTTCAAGCACCTCTTCCACTTTGATCTAGTGTCATTGAAGTTAGGTAGTTTCCTAATTAAGTTAATGGTACGGCAATACACTTCCATGACTAACATCCATCATTATTTTACACCATTAACTTCTTGAAAAAAAACCCCACCCTAATATCGAAACGTTCTCGCATTCAGGGACGAAAGGTCTGGCTTTGTTCCACTGTGATCAGAAAATTGTGTTCTGACTTTACCAACTTCAGTAACAAGGGATCGCTTTTGAAGATTACAGATCGGGATCCTTGGTGCATAAGTTAGTGTCTTCGCTGTGACATACATTTGGCATGAGTTCGAATCCCACTTGAGAACTCTTAGTTATTCAATATTTTTGCCTTTCTGGTCTACGTACTACATAGTTCTCAACCTTGGATTAGCCCTGATATACAGGGTCGAAGTGGCTGGCTTCCAAAGTAATCTAAATTGTGCCGACATTTTTGTAAAACATGTGCAGTCGTGCGCTATAAATCTAAAGCGTTAGTGTTGAACCAAGCCTGGAGTGAACATTCGTGATCCAGTCCTACTCAAAAATGTTTGTAAAGATGTCAGATCACAAAGTCTTGTCATCACGTTTTACTACATGTAGTGCGACAAAGTGTTCCGAGGAAATGACCCAGGAAAAGACGACGAAGTTCTTTTGTCGGTGGGAATTAAAACTGCTATTTCTTTCTCTCAGTCTGTTTCTCTCTCTCTCCCTCCCCCTCTCTCTCTCTCTCTCTCTCTCTC
>NW_004797518.1:366334-368811 GCF_000002075.1 Aplysia californica | reverse complement strand
GAAGAAGAAGAAGAAGAAGAAGAAGAAGAAGAAAAAGAAGAAGAAGAAAAAGAAGAAGAAGAAAAAGAAGAAGATATCTTCAATTTCTAATAGTGGATGATTTCTTTTCCAATTAATTCCGTCTTCCTGTTGAGATGCTATATCATACTCAGCCCGGGTTGATAATAATATGAAACGTTAAAGCTCTCGGGTTCCTAAAAATATTAGATTGCGTCAGTGGGAACGTGGTGTCCTGAATATAATTATAACGGATTCATCGTCTTCGGCACTAGACACTAATCTAAAGTAAAGAACACAATGCAAAACGAAAAGAAAGTAAGCCCAATTATCGATGAAGTCAAACAAATGAAATTTATTGTTGAAGTCATAAAAAAACATCACCTTCCGGCCAGGCCAGGCCAGGCAAGCTTTCGACATGGACGATTAATGAAATAAAAATTAGCCAATGAAATGACAGTATTGATAGAGTGGCTCAATTAATCATTGTGCAAAAACGAGGCGTACATGTCATGTCTACAGTTCATTGATGTGCTAATTACTTTGAAAGTAGTAAAAAACGGTCCAATGAAATAACAGCTTGATGGTTTTTAACAGAGTGCGTGGGTCCAAACAAGAGTGGATTTGTTTAAGGGCTTGGGGTGTGGAATGAAAAAGGGGTGTGGGGAATGAGAAGGAAGTGGGGTTTGGAAGAATGAACAAGTAATTCAAAAAGATAATATTAACACAACAAAACGTATTGTATGCAAGAGCGTTTGGTTAACTCTGTGCAAAAATAATTCATATTTCTTGCGTCGAAAACATTTCAATTGACGTGTGAGTTAAACCAGGTTCTAAATAATGCAGCCAGCAAATGAATTAGTTCTTATCAGTCCCAAATAGACAGGAGACTGGGGCAGGGTAAGAATCAAAATTTCTAACTGACTTGGTCTTGTGTGTAATATGCAGGATCTTCGCAGTGGGTTTATAATTGAGTCTCCCAGGAACAAAGAACGGCGTGACCGTCTTTACGCAGAAAGACGAAGGGGCCCAAACGTTACTTTCACTTGAACAGAAGCTCAACAAAGAAGAGCTAATGACTCTGGATAATTCGTTCAGCGTGGAGAACCGGGGAGATAAAGAGTCAAAACTCATGTGGGGTTGTTTTAAATACAACTTGGCCTATGTACTTGTAAAATTTACTTTCCTTTTGAATACATTATTTTTTAGAATGTCAAACAACTGATCACTTCAAGCACTACGTTCTGCTCTTGTTCATATACCTGGTATACCTGGGGGTTTCATCTTTGACTCAGAGGTTGACATAAAATGACCCCCCAGCCTTCACGGTCGCGAGTTGCCTTTGTACATTCTGTCATACCGAAGCCTGTCCATTTTTTTCTTACAAATAAGCTTTAATTCTAAAGTTGACCGATATTTCTTTAGAATCAAACTCGGTATTAAAAGAAGTTTGTCACCGTACTCACAGATAGCTCTTTCGAAAAACTTATTCTCACCCCCCCCCCCCCAATCTTTCCTAAATTTGGAAACTACTCACTTCTAGGGTCTCCAGTCTCAATGGGACCTCATTTGGGTTACCACGACGTCATGCACGAAAGACACCCTTGTAATTCTATTAGTCTTCAGCTACAAAGACAAGATCTTCACTTTGATTTCTATGCTCATTCTACGACTTACAAGAAAATAGAGCAGCGCTCAGGGTCAAACGGTTTTAAGATTTAGGTGAGAATTTACAACACAAGGTAGTGCTTTCGGATATTCTATAACTCATAACATGGGGAAATCAGATCGTGGAGTAGACGGAGGACAGTGTGATGTGCTACACTGTTTCTGAAGGAATTTGATCTTCAATAGGAGAAAACACGTTTTTGTAACTTTGTCTGAAAGGCATACTGGGGCTGAATCATTGGAAGATCCTTGCTCCCAACTCCCAAAATTGAGGAGGCCATCTCTCTGAAGTAAAATCTTTCAAAACACAACCATGAAGAGTTGTGATTATATTTCGTTTTAATATTCCTTAACGAAAACAAAGACAATGAGACATATTGTCACTCTTATTTAAGACCATACTTCAATCAGAGTAGGGCACTAACAATTCCTTTATGATATAAGGGGTTCAAATGCCTTCCCTTAAGTTCTATTTATGGATTCTGATTAAGCTTTCCTTTTTACTTTTGAAACGGTTCCGCTTACCATCTGAAATAAGTTCCGAATAGGAAACAGTGACAGTGTGCTTTTGAAAACGTGGTTAGTTCTTTAAGTCATCTTGGACGCAACTACTCCCATTCCACGTTTTCTCTCTTATTATGACATAAACACATACTCTCTCTAATACATACACGCAAACACACACACAGACACACGCCTGCGCACACACCCGCAAAACACAAACACACACACATACACACAAACACACACACACGTGCGCGCGCGCAAGCACACACACGCACACACACACACACACACACAAACACACACAC
>NW_004797518.1:364276-366234 GCF_000002075.1 Aplysia californica | reverse complement strand
GCACACACACACACACACACACAAACACACACACACGCACGCACGCACGCACGCACGCACGCACGCACATACAGTCCAACTTATACGCTCACGCTCCGCTTCAGGTACCTATTCCAGCATAATAACTATGTTGTTCCTGGTGCAAACAACCGACATTTGTAAGAGATGTACACAATTTTACTATGGCATACCCCGTCTCTCCAATACCCCGAGGCAGAAAGTAATCATTCTTTACTGGATGATAGGTTACAAATGAGCTGGCAATGAGCTTGGCAACAGCACATTAGCAACAGGGATATACCTTTACGAGAAAGGTTTGTATGTAATCAAAACAAAAGGTTCAGATTTCAAGCAACAAATAAAAACAGACTTGTTGAAAGGTATGAAAACACGAAAGTGCACTAAAAATAAATGGCAAGCATAGCCGAGCTGAAAAATACTTACAAGTAATGATTATTATATCATAGAAAAGAAACCCTAGCTAAAGATCAAGTAATGATGTAATTATATATATACACATACATGTTCAATAATTAAGAAAATACACAAGGCACGGAGATGTTATGACTAAATGCCGTGTCGGTGAACACTTTCCCTCATAGTTTTGTCCAGTCTTGATTTTATTTTTTAAAGCCTCTATATGTGGTGCACATGACTAATATTATTTGACTAATCAATGGTTTTTATGAATAAGGATCAAGACTGAACAACACAATGTAAGAAACAAAAACCAACCTTCGTAACTCAGTTATGGCCAACAAACAGCTTCCAACACAGATATTTAAAGACCCGTGAATCTGAATAAGTGCATAGTTTGCATGGTAAATAAATGCAGTAAGCATGGATTGGTTGGCATGCACTTTTTCACTTCAATAACTCTTCGTAGTTCTGTTAGCACATGTTTATAGTCAAGAGTCATGTATCTCGTCGATGGAAAGCTACTACGATTTCAAAAATTTAATACGACATGAAACTTTCATTTTGTTCCAGTTGACCACCCCAATCCGTGGGATGTTAAATATAGCTGCAGCTTGTAATACCCAATGTGCAAAGCAAAACGTTTCGTTTAACAACCTATTTGATATGGTTTGATACATTAAAAGCATGGCACTGCTCAGTGCACACTATATCAAAATGATCTCTGTTTTGCTTTATCAGATTTGACCCAAATGTGTATTAGGGCCGCAACATTCCGCGCACAAACAAAAGATCTGACCCCGTAATGCGTTTAGCCTTCTGATTGTCTATTTTTAATCAAACTGGATCCAATGTGAAGTGGAAATCAAACATGCTAAACTTTTGCCCGCCTATAAAGGAAAATTTGGCCGCCCTCAAATGTATCATATTATAACAAACTGGGATTTGGCGAAGTGCATTGGGCATAAAATGCATGCTGCAACCATTCATTTATTCGGACTCTGCCTATGACCTATCCAGAGCTCCGTGATCTGGTATAATAAGAAGTAAAAGAATTCCGGAAGGATACACATTCCTACTCGGTGATCCAGAAATCAACCGGACAACTGACGCGACGTGAAAAAGCCTACTTATATTCTATACAAATATACAATAATACTATTACTAAAAAAACAGGAATCGGTTGCGAGAAGAATCTATGGTGATCCCTCCATCGTTCGCTGGAAATATACATTGTACACAAACAAGCCCACACTGGCAAGATCGGAGGCTGTAAACTACCGTGTGACCTTGATCCAGAGTTGATGTCGTCTATATTCTAGTCACATGTTTGTCAAAGGCAATGGGTGCATGCATTTCTTGCAGCAAGAGTCAAGCCGGAACAGAGGATAGAGAGAGCATTCTGCCCTACATATGAGGATAGCCTCCCTCCCCTCCCTTCACCCTCCCCACCCCCAAAAAGTAATCATTTAAGATACCACGTGTAAGCAACACATTCTCTAGAATTGGGCTGACACCCCGTGCATCCCCCCCCCCCCCCC
>NW_004797518.1:362324-364176 GCF_000002075.1 Aplysia californica | reverse complement strand
CCCCCTTTTCCAAACATTTTTAAAAAAAATGTACTTTCTATGTATTCTGTGAGACCTCTGGTCAGGCCTGTCTGCAGGCTGTGTGCCTGTTTTAGGAACAAAAAGATCCATGACATCTCAACGAGCAGGGACCCGCATCCCTAAAGAGCCAACTTGTGTCTTGTAGGGCATTTAAAGAGTACTCAAAAACCCCTCTTGGAAATACTTAAACCCCTGCTTTCAGGAGCCAACGAAGTGACTCTGTTCTTTACTCAACTCTGATCTACTGCTGATCAGGCATGTTACCGCTACGTCATAAAGAGATAAGACCGGTCATTAAGAAAAAATGGATGGCTCTTGTTCCAACGAGAAGACACTGGACTAAAACAGTACAAATCCTTGAAAGAAAAAGAGTATTTCGGTGATCACTGGAATCTTAAAGTTCACATGCCGGTCAAGTTCGTAACCAACTATGCCATATCACTATCAGTCAGCTGTATACTGTGTGTCTTTCCCCTTCATGAAAGAACAAAAAGTACAAATGATATTGTAAAGTGTTTTGCATTAAAGTGTCCGTGTTGTACAATAAGATTACAGTGTGCAAAAAGATCATGTAGAACTGTTACAGGTCTTTGCTACTTTGGGCCTGTAGCGGGTACAGCTTCGAGAGAAAACAGACAGAAGTCACAATGGGAACAAAATACGCTTACTAAACATCACCATTTACATATTCCTTGCAATTCATGCACTTCACCCCGTTTACCAACAAAGATATAATAAAGCGTCGATATAATCCGACTGATTTGTTGAACAAACTTGAGGACGCCATGAATCATTCTGAATTTAGCTGGCTAGTAGGATAATTTTCAACTGTTTAGGTAGTGTGGTATTTACAATTCCGCAACTTTGTTTCGCTTTCTGCGTAAACTAAATAGGTAAAATTTGCAACTTCACTGTGTTTTTCAATGTTACGTACCTACGTACTATTTGAACAGTGGGAACATGCGGTCCAACATGGACACTGATACCTAGTTGATCAATTCATCGTGATTTCGGTCTTTTCCCTGCTTCTGTGGGGGAAGCCACAAACGTAAATAAATTATTCTTATCCAGAATGGATCACAGAGACACTCGATAAATTCAAGTCCAAACGGGACAGACGGTACACAAATGTTTTTTAAAGGTGAAATGGTATAGGTTTAACGCCACTGTCAACACTAATAGGTTATTTAAGAGGCGGGGCCTCCGAGTTTAACTTCCATCTCCGAAAGGACCGAGCCAAATGGGAAATTCGTGAAAAGTGCCTTTCCCAAGGACACAACGTCGGACCGAGCTGAGGCTCTAACTCCCGAACCCGCAATGTCACGATTACGAGCCCGGTAGTCTAACCACTAGGCTACCAACGCCACTACACAAATTAGATCAAAGAATCAAAATAAATATTCGACAAACAGGAAATCATAATACTTTGTGGATGACATAATAACATGGTGTGCATCATAACATTCCCCGTGTGCAACCCAAAATGCCCTGGCAACATAACTCAAATAATTGTGATCCCGGATCTATATAATATAATATCAACATTGTCATCGCTACAGCGTCAGGGGCAGAAACAACGCATACAGTAGAAGCACCAGAAGAACAACATTACAGCTCAGGGATTTATCGGGGTCAATCAAAATCTACATCCCCAGATTGAATTAACAGGTGAGTGTCATAGTATTGTTTTGTTGCATGTATAACTCACAATAGTGCTTGGAGCTGATCGGCTCGATTCACAACAGTAACAAACGGGTCGGTCCCAAATAGTAATAATAGCATAGTAATAACAATAATAATTATTATTATCATTATCATAGTTATTATAATA
>NW_004797518.1:358198-361661 GCF_000002075.1 Aplysia californica | reverse complement strand
AAGAAGAAGAAGAAGAAGAAGAAGAAGAAGAAGAAGAAGAAGAAGAAGAAGAAGAAGAAGAAGAAGAAGAAGAAGAAGAAGAAGAAGATCCCATGAACGTTTATAATTATGTTCAAGTTAAAATCAAAAACCGATGAAGCCACTCCCTAGGTTTTCCTGGATGTATCAAGAGCGAAAGTACAGTCATGATCAGTTTGATGATCATATCTCTGAAAAATACGATTTCTGAGCAAGTGTACAACGTTGCAACACATCGTTCTTCAGCCAGAACATTAAGGAAAGTCTTCTGTTTTCGATCCATATTGGTTGTCAGGAAGTAACATTTGATTAACTATTCTAAAAAGCAACCGTACTTCAACAGTAACTTGACATATCCGGCTATCCAATCTTCCAGAGGGGAAAACAGAACTTGGCGTTAAGGGAAAAACGTATTCAGAGAGGAAGTGGAGACTTTCCAAAGTTGTAGGCTACAGTTGAGAGTGGCAAGTACGGCAAAACTTTCGAATAATGCATGTATACTCAAGAAGGGAACTCCCCGCCGCCATAACGTTAATGTATATGAAATCCATGCACTGGAACATCTCTGGAGCGTATAATCCGTTTGTGTGGCGTAAAGATCCCCAAACTCTTTCGGAGACCAGGTACAAGGTGCATAACGTTTCAGTGATAAATATCAAAGCATGTTTTTACTCAATTGCGTTTTGAAGGGGAATTTTAGATCCTTCGTCTTGTCAATGCAGAGCCACTGCATTAAGATTGACGTCGTCGAAACTTTACCGAAATTAGTCTACATATACCAAACAAATAAAAGCAACGAAGACAGTGTCTGCTATTGCAGTTGTGACAAGTTGTGGCCTGAAAACTATTTCCCCTTGATAAAAAAAGGTAACCTGGACCATAGAAAACGCTGGCAGTTCAAATAGTATATTATGTTTTCTGTGAAACCACGCTGGCGTCGGTAGCCACCACGGAGTTACATTTCAATGAAACGTTCATCGTTGCTTCTTATGAACGCTTTATTTATCTCCCCCTTGTTCCTTTCGGACACGAACTTCTGAGGTCGCTGCAGATCGTCCTCAGAGAAACTTCTCGATGGTGACACATCATTGTCCCTCTCATACCCCACATCTATACCAGCGGCGTAGGAATTTCTTCTAGCACTTTCCACAGCGTGGGACGAGTGCAGATCAAATTCGTGCTCTTCGCTTTGAGAAGTCATTAACACCCGCACTCCATTAGCCTCACGGGCATGCCAATTGTCTTTGCGCGTGTCGTTGCTCTTCCGAGGATCTTCATGCTTTGTACGAATGCCTCGTTTATGCTTCTGCTGTTGCTGCCGTTTACTGTTTTTGTTGCAGTCCTGTAACTTTACGTTGTCAATTCCGTCACTTGGGGGTGGCGGGGAAGACCGACCGTGCTGCTGGTTGTTACTGAGTGTGTACCCGTTGCTTTGCGGGGTCTTACTGTCAATGTGCACAGCCGAGTTAGGTAGGAGACGAGAGGAGGGGGACAGGCCTCGCTCTGGACTGCGGTCAATGGGCGTGGTAGGATCGGACACGGTGTCCACATCAGTGGTTGCCTGCCATGAACTCGCATCTGAAGGCGTTGTTGGAACAGGTGATTCGTGCACATCGCAACACAACGTATCCATTTCGATACTTGACCTGTAAGACAAGAAGAGGGAATTTGCGGTAAGAGAGCCAATAAGATTTGCTGGGGAGGGGGGGGTAATTCTTTCAACAATATCAAGAATACATTTGAAAAATAAAACAATTGTTTGCTTAAATAACTTTTCACACAATGCAGATAAAACATTTATTGGTTGGTTGGTTGTTGTTTTTTTCATAGGTTCTGTACATGCTCGTGCCAATTTAATTCACCACCCACAGGAAATCCGAGATCTGTTTACCTTCGTTCAATTTTAATCTGTCCTCCGTTGATTATTAATAGAAGGGCATCATACTTTCTAACCCTGAAATTCATTAGTATTTCTTTGGTTCAAGAGACAATCAGTACAAAGCGGCTGTTTTAACACCTCTGTACAAATCTTTCTTCTTCTAATATACTGTTGCCCCGATGGTTTAAAAAAATCCCGAGAAGCAGAGTCGAAAGCAAATTTTGTCAATGCTGTCTTAGTATGGTGTAAACAGTAGTCATATTATAGTGTGTACAAAGTTGGTTACAGAACTTATACCCTGAGGCGTACTATCATTTAGTTCACAAATAGGGAAATACTTTTTCCACGTGTTGCCGTACTGTTTTATCTGTGTTAAAAAGTCTGAGATCCAAGCAAGGAGGTTTATGTTAACAGAGAGGGGCAATAGTTCTTCGACCATGTGTCTTGATAGTGTTGAAAGCCAAAGATAAATCAATAAACAGAACACGCACGTTTGTATTTTTTAGTATCTCTGTGCGTTCTAAAGAGTTGTTCACAAACCCGAGAACATCGTCTTCCTTGTTGGCACACTGTACTGATGAGGGTCAACTGTATTTTTTAACACTCTTGAATCAACCTTTCAGAACGTTTCACATAGATGGGTATAAAGGCTACAAGTCGAAGGTCGTTCGTGTGTACAAACATTGATGTTCTATTACAGGTACGACCTCAGCCTTTATTGTATTTGGTTCAACCTAAATTTAAAATCTGCAAATAAAAAAGACAAAGAAAAAAGGTTGTTTATTAGTGGTCGTGTGCCAACTATTGTTATGTGATACGAAGGAAAGTTAAATCATCTTTTGTGTCGAAATCTAGACTACATAAATGTATAATATCAAAAGTAGCAAACAAACATAAACATATTATTTCACATGGACGGCTAAAACAACAGTTATTATTAATAGCAGATCCAAGGGGACAACGGTCTATTATTGTGTTGTAAGATTAGATCACCCGTTGAACAGACAGCCTTAAAAATACACTCTGTCTCAGATAATGAGATACGAGAGACTTAATCCACTGCTTGTACTGTATGCTTCCCAGGAACCCGACAGTGTTACTGTGTGTTCTGTGTATAATGGGGTAATGACAGTTGTAAAGCCCAAAGAGATATTTTTATATGCTGCAGAGATATACATGAATGCAATTACAAACGTATTAGTAGACGGGCCAAGGGCCACCTAGATGTGGATGCTATAGAAATGATCTTTATCATTATCAATTTTGGAAAGCCACTTTTGTTTGTTGTTAATAAAACACCAAAAACACCGATAAAGTGGAGTCTGTTCAATAAATCAACAGGCCGGTATATTGTGTATAAGCGTAGTAGCGATCATGAAACATTCATGCCAAGGGCCCTCTAGGACAAGGCAAGAGCGTGCACCTGGTCAAACGAGTGATGAGCTCCCTGTATTGTCGATAAAGAAAAGACAATACCGGAATTTTTTAGGGTGAACATTCGGTCGCTTTCTGTGAGTTCCCAATCGCAAGAGGAATTAGCATCACACGTGTGCGCGCGCGCGCGCG
>NW_004797518.1:354892-356512 GCF_000002075.1 Aplysia californica | reverse complement strand
TTAATACTTAGAAAGAGAGGATTGGATTATCTATCTATCTATATATCTATCTATCTATCTATCTGTCTGTCTTCTGCCGGTCTCTCTGCCTATCTGTCTGCCTGTCTGTCTGTCTGTCAATCTGTCCGTCGGGCATTTGTTTGAGTAAACAGACCCACATAGACAAAATAACAGCCATTTAGTACTAAGGGAAAAAAGCTAGAAAGACGAAAAGAAACAACAGAAAGAAAGAGAAGAAGTAAGAATTACCAGTGTTTGAGGGAGAAATTAGTCATAGGGCACGAATGTTACTTGGGTCAAATTAGGAAGAAAAACAAACTTGCAGAGTATAGATTATGTATACGTCAATGCAGGAACCTGGTCGCGTGCACAGCTCAACTTCAAGAGAACACAGTTCACTAAACAAATTAATACGAAGACGCCACCTTTAAAAGCGACCAGGGAGTCTGGGAACGTACCTGTTGCTGGATCTGGCGTCATTCACAGAGTATCCCAGGTTGTCCAGCCCTTCCTCCAAGCCCGTGGGGCCCTTTCCGTTAGGGACGCAAAGAGTGTTGTGCTCCACCTGAATACAGAATTATCGAAACATGGCGTCAACATGTAAACCTGGTTGTACTTCTCTTTGTAATCATGGTCGTTGTACTTACCTATATATGTAAGGGAAGTAATCATCAGTGGTTGCATACTTGTTTATTCAATTGTGGTTGTACTTAATTATGTAACAGTGGTACTACTTATCAATATAGCAGTGGTTTTATACTTATGCACGTAATGGTGGTTGCACTGCTTCGTGTACCGGTAACAGATAAACAGATATACAGTTACTGTACTTCTTTATGTAGATCTAACAATATTCGTTCTTAATCATATTACGGTGGTTGTACTTCATTTAAAGGTAGCGGCCCTTATTTGTGTAACGATGACTTTTTAAGCAGTACTTGTTGTACTTTTTTATCTCTCAGGGAACAGTATTGCGGGATAGATAAAGAGATGAATTGATGTATGAATGGAAAGATGGATGGGTAAAAGGAAGTGTGGATCTGTAGATGAACAGATGAATGAGTGGGCAGATGGTTCGGTGGATTGAAAAACGTATAGATGAATGAACAGGTAGGATGGGAACTGGTAGCATTGAAGGAAAAAAAATATTGAAAATTCCCTCCAACATTATACAAATTTCTTTTTCGCCCTCAGGTTATAAATGAATGGACTGGTGGGATTGAAACTGGTAGCTTTCGGCGCTCGTTCGGCTTAGGGGTTTGCCCAGCCCTAAACAATTTCTCCAGTTTTTCATTATGGGATAATAGCGACATAGCTCCTGATGTTCTCATCAAAAAGGAAAATACTTTAAAGCCTTGGGTGCGCAGGTGCCCATTGTGCATGATAACGGAACATTCGAAAGGGCAAGTCAAAAGAATCGCAGACATACCTTGGCAGGCAGACCGGTTTAAATTCTAAATATTATGTCCTGGTAGGAAAAAATTGTCAAAGGCATATAGCTTGCTGTTAAGCGGATTTATGCTACAAAATGCAATTTAGTAGTGGTAGTAGAAGAAGAGGCAGAGGCAGTAGTAGTAGTAGTAGTAGTAGTAGTAGTAGTAGTAGTAGTAGTAGTAGTAG
>NW_004797518.1:349505-353638 GCF_000002075.1 Aplysia californica | reverse complement strand
GTAGGTAGGTAGGTAGGTAGGTAGGTAGGTAGGTAGGTAGGTAGGTAGGTAGGTATTTACAGAAAATACAAGATCAACAAAATGAGAAAATGGAAAAATAAGCGCAAACAATTGAGAGGGAGAGAGAGAAGAAGAAAAAATGAGAAGAATAAAGAAAGAAAGGGAACAAAAAAAAGAAGGAGCGAACACAAGAGAGTGCGAGATGGAGAGGAATAGGGACGTACAGACAAAATGGAGAGAAGAGAGAGAGAGAGATAGAGTGAGAAGGGGGGGAGGAGGAGCGAGAGGGGGCGGATGAATAAAGGAGAGATTGGGATGTCAGGTGACAACAAACGACAGCGTGGAGGCGGCAAGAGAAAGAGAAAGAAAGAAAGAAAAAAAGGAGAAGAGAGAAATAGAAAGAAAGAGAGATGGAGGGGGGAGTAGCATCATTGCAGACGTAAGAGATGGATGGGACATGTAAGGAAATGTATATAGAGGCTAAACGTGTAGGAGAAGAAATCAGGTAAGCAGACAACATTTTTGTTTCACGTGAGGATGCCAGAGGAATGCTATGGGCACAGTTGTGTTGCTTTCTTGCAAAACAGCCCCGGGGTAAGATTGAGACAGATAAACACGATTAACAAGAAAAGGAATCGATCCACATTTAAACGAACACAAAGACACATCAACAGAGGCACACTCTCACTCATTGGAAGACAAGTTGGTGATGAGAAAGATAAAAAGGAAGAGACGTAATAGAGTTTAGACATAGAAATTGAGGAGAATGACGGTTTGGGGGGGAGGTCACTATGGTTACGAAACAGATACCCATTTTAGAAAAAGAACTAGGCGGGCGTGCATATAATTATAACTATATTGACTAATAATTGCTGTATCTATTGCTGATGCTGCCTCTTACAACAATAATATAAAAGACAAAAACCAAAGAAAAATCAAGCAGCATTAGCTGGGGTGGGGTTGGGGAGGGGACGGAGGGCCAAGGAATTCGGTTTATAGACCAGAGCTTTTGTTATTTCCGGGGCCTATCAAGTTATTTTAAGACAGACGTCCATAAATACTGTCAGATCCCATGAATAAGTAATTTTGAGTAGCGAATCGTTTCGTCTGGCCATTCGCCATTGCGTCATAGGACATTACGTTCAAAGAAATGTGAATGCGGCCTCTGATCACATGAGATCTTTTGTTACGATCCCAGTGAGTTTGTAATATGGTTGCGTCATCATTCATTATAATATCAGTTAGCAGTACTGACAGAGAGACGTAACTGCATAGTTCACAAGTTTGAGAAAAGTGGGCAAAAAATTGACTCTTAGATAGTTTAAAGTTATCAATGTTTCTAAACATGATATGCGCGAAAATGTAGATACGTTACTCTGGTACTGGCATGAATGTTGAGACCTGTCACTTTTGTAACTGAATAACTTTGAAAGCTACGATTTTGATTGTAAATACGTCGTCCTGCCTTTAGCCCAAGAAGGATGTGGGCAGGGCTAGTGTAATAAAGCAATTGTTTTAATCGATTCTGCCAGATACGTCGCTAAGCCAGGAGACAGCAAAGTACCTCTTTGCTTTCGTACGCATGGAACCTTACAAGAGCGTAGTAAACCTGTACTGAGATTTTTTTTAATGCACGCATCTTTGTGCAAGCGCGATGTCAAAGGCAGGCTAAAGTTCTCGTTGACGTGAATTATTTCGTGACGGTGTCGTCTCGCCGTTTCGTTAATACCCAGAGCACATTACCAATTGGATTGAGTCGGGGACAGACATATTTTTTCTTCATGGAGGGACAAGAGCTGTCGCCGAGGCTTTTAATTCGACCGAATTCCATTGTGACCTTCAAATTCAAAAGCTTTTGTTTTTCAAGGTCACGAGTCGAACGATCGAATGTGTACAGCCAATCATCGGGTCATATATGATTTTGCGCACAGAATGCGGCAATGGAGAGTGTGGATTTGCAGAGGCTGATAATGATAAATCTAGAACGTTATTGATATTTCCCATGTCTGAAGGATTCAAGGATGTTTCAATATAGTAACTGCGGCAATGTTATGAACGGGAAGTGTCGTGTACTATACCACCAGTCAAGGTTTTCTGTTACTTATGGAAATAATTTGACACAACAAGGAAAGTGTCTATTGGCAGTGTGCACCGAAGCCGCCATTCATCGACCCGACCCAACCCGATCCGGTCCGCAATGGGCACCCACATTGATTTCCTGCCGAAGATCCGATTGCTTTCCTGATGAACTATCTCGCGCAGTGCTGGGGTATACTGAAGGCTCGGTAACGAAGACCAACTTTCGGGTGGCCGACTAATACCTGGGAACATAGAGAGAACATGCTAAACATGGTCATCTCGAAGCAAATTACACCCTAATTTCGATTATGTAACGTCCAGCCTCGTGGATTTTGCTGACGCATTTATTATTAGCCAAAAGAGAACAGACGTGGAACAAGGCTACTACGAGTACATCACTAGGTGGAGCAAGAACAAGATAAAAATCGAAGACGGAGTTATGGTAAGTTTATACGCAGATACGTTTGTGGGTTAGGGGAAAGGGGGGGGGGTTAGTTTGCCAGAAAATAGACAGACAGATGAACATACAGATGAACAGACAGACAGACTCAAGTCAGAAACACATACAGACACATACAGATACATACAAACACATAGATGCACAGACACACACAGAAACTCACAGACATATACACACACGGGCACACACACAGATATACAGACTCAGAAACACAGAAACACAGACCCACATAGCCACAGAAAGACAGACACACACTCACACACACACACACACACACACACACACACACACACACACACACACACACATACGCACATACACAAAGAGGGATAAAAACAGAGAGGGGGAGAGAGAGAGAGAGAGAGGTGGGAGGGGGCGATTTGGGAGGAGGAGGGGGAGGAACCGAAGGGAACCGAAAACATTCCAGGAAGCATGAGATAAATTCTAATCTAGCCTGGACTCAAACGCCAACCTCATTGCACCGAATATGAACCCAGCTCAGAACTGTGGGAAGCCAAGTGGTAACGGAGCGGATTTTTGCAATCTATTTCACTTGCTTCTTCCAAAACGTATGGGCGCTTTTGTGTTCTGAGAAAATGTAAGAGACTAAAAGTTTATCTTACATTGAGACGACGCTTTGAACATTAAGTACCCATTACGGAATTAAACGTTTAAAACAAAAGAACTAAGTCAGATTCTTCAAGTTCGATGACTGAATCGATATCTAAGTAAAAAATGCAGATACTATTGTCGGTACATTTTTATAAGATGGACCGATAGGCTGAAATTAATTGTAATGTGCTTGTAAAGAGGAAGCAACGACAAGAATGTTTCGTTTGTATATCAAATATACGCTTTAACTGTGATGCAATCTGGAAACCACAGCCAGACACAGAAGTGAACGTAATGTTTATTTCTTAAAATCTGCCTTTCAGGCCACTGTTCCCGTGACCAATATAAATCTGCCTAAAATACCCCTTAAGATAAGTGGGTCTAAATATAATTCGTCTGTCACGCAGGCGCATAAAAATGATTATCCCCATCCTACAAACAATATAGTCTACTGGCGTGTGTTTTGTAAGGAAGATCTGTCTATACCGTGTCTATTTCTGGCTGAGAAGACACTCACCGTCACTTGTACGTCTTGGCCACCGTTACCATTTGCAACACTTCCGCTTCCGCTATCTCCCCCTTGAGATCTCGGGTGCTCCGCTTGCCGCTGCCTCCCTCGTGGTTTTTCCATTTGTTCTTGCGGTCTTCGTCTTCGATAAACATTATGTTCGGCTTTCTCACTGTGTTGTTCTGCCGAGGCGTGGCATCGGCGTCCACCGACTCCCGAGCTTGTTTCTTCGCCAAGTTGCTCTCTTTGATTCTCTTGCGATCGCTGGTTCCGTGCGGAAAGAGATAATAGAGTCAATGATTAAAAAGCTGTGTAGTGAATGAAAGAGAGGGGGGCGCCCCGAGAAGGTGCTTTGAAGGTGGGTAACGTTGTAGAAAGTTTACAGAGCAAAGAACTTCTTGGACCACCAGTTTCTGTGTTGTAGGCGTGTGGAGTTTTTCTTTTGTCCCGAGCACTAAGAAGTCCCCCCCCCCT
>NW_004797518.1:339274-348988 GCF_000002075.1 Aplysia californica | reverse complement strand
ACAGACAGACAGACAGACAGACAGACAGACAGACAGACAGACAGACAGACAGACAATCAAACAGACAGAGAGGAAGGGAAGGGGAGAGAGAGACTAAATGTCAATGGGAGAGAGGATAAACTAGAGGAAGGGATCAAACATAAGCATAGGGGGCTCTCGTGACATAGAGGTTAAGGTGTCGGCCTCTCATTCAAAGGTCCCGGGTTCGAATTCGGGTAACAATTGAAATATTTTCTTCTCAAAATTAGTCTCTTTTCACCTCCTTTCCTGGTTTCTAGCAATGTTCTGTCGTCTGCTTTCGTCTCCTCTTTCTGCGCCTATCCCCTCACCTCCTTTGCCCCCTCTCTGAGCTCCTGAGTCTTTCTGCAGCCTTTCTACTGCTACTCATTGACTCCTTCTTACTGCTGTCTTTCTGCCACACCCCTGATCTTCTGTTAGGAAAGATCTATACCTAGCCTTCTCGGAAAAGGGCGAAAATTGTCGCAGGGCCCGTGTGCAAGTTGCGCACGTTAAAGATCCCTTGGTGGTCTAAAATCGATAAGAGTAGGCTTCGGCCGCCACCCGGGCAAAATTCAAAATGTCATACCAACTGAAAAAGTTACATGTGTCCCGAACTCAAATGACCTTATTATGCAGTTTCGAGCGGCGCCGTGAAAGACTTACCAAAAAAAACAACCTACAAAAACCCCAATAAGCATCGTAATATTTTGCTTCTTTCTTGACTTCGCACAGAAAGCTTATCAGTCAGTCGTTAACATTTTCATGAAGAGCATATCTGTGAAATCGACTTTTTTGTTATCCTTGTCTATAATATACTGTCACAGGAAAAATAATGTCTCAGGAACAATCAGGAAATCCTGTAATATTGCAACAATGAGTATACCCTTTTGACTTTCCCTCCCTTTGCATGCCAGTAAAAATCTGAGCCTCTAACATTTAAAGACTATAAACAATGAACTTTTCAGTAGCAGGATGCATTATAATGTTATATAAAATTATGAGAATCATAGCTGCATCACTGGTGTCAGTGGTGTAATGGCCAGGCACCTATCCGTCACATTCACAAGACGAAAGTTCGATTCTAGAGTGGGGAAGTTGTTTTATCGAGTACCTCTGGGCAACCCAAGTTGGGCCTCCAGGTGATCTAAATTATTGTCTATTGAGGGGGGGGGGGGGGCTTAAAGAGTTTGCAATAACAATTCAACATGTTATTCGTTTGACATACAACACGATTCTTGAATTTGATGCCGCATTCCCAAACAAAAAGACAAAGAGACAATGCTGAATGAAAACCACCTCAGATGTGTACAGAAAGCTGGTGTTTGACCGCCTTTTCAAAGTAGCCCACATGTGAAGGAAATTTTACTATATTGTTGTACTGACACTGAAACCCGCTGCTCCCCATCTGTGTTTTGTTGACACCCTTGGGTTTAAGTGAAGAACTTCAAAAGTTATGAAAAAGAAAACATTTCCACAGAATGGACAGAAAAAGAGGAATTTTGACCGGGTAATGTTCTTCTTCAAAAGGTTTCACCACGCTATTATGGGTAAGCGGTGTCCATTCACGCTGCACTTCGAGAACATTCCCGTTTATCTTCCATTTTGTATCTGGGCCGCATGCCCTTCTCCCCGCAGTATCGTGGCATTTTATAATCCTTTCCTTCTGCAAAAAGTAAATTATAGCCACCAGGGTTGGGTTGGTTTAAATCAGGTTGATTTAAATCAGTTGATTTTTTAAATAAAAATCAGTGATTTAAATCAGTTGATTTTTTAAATAAAAATCAGTGATTTAAATCACTTTTTTTTAAAAATATTTTTATTCAGTTTTTACATATTTCAACATTCAGAATTCCTTTCCTTGCTTTCATAAAACAGATATATGGTTAAGTAGACTAATTAATCATGCTTAAAAGTCTGCTTTCCTTCCTTTCACTGTAAAATAATACAGTATTCAATTTACTTTTTTCCCATAATTGAAATCAGAGCTGGGTTGATTTAAATCAGTTGATTTTTTTTATTTAAATCAACTTGATTTTTAAAATAAAAATCAGTGATTTAAATCACTTTTTAAAAATGTATTCAGTTTTTATATTTATTTGAACATTCAGAATTCCTTTCCATGGTTTTATTAAACAGATATAAGGTTTAGTAGACTAATATAATCATGCTTAAAAGTCTGTTTTCCCCCTGTCACTGTAAAATAATACAGTATTCAATTGACTTTTTTTCATAATTGAAATCAGGGTTAGGTTGATTTAAATCAGGTCGATTTAAATCAGTTGATTTGAAAAAATTTAAATCAACTTGATTTTAAAAATAAAACTCAGTGATTTAAATCACTTTAAAAAAATGTATTCTGTTTTTACATCTTTAAACATTCAGAATTCCTTTCCTTGGTTTTATAAAACAGATATAAGGTTTAGTACACTAATTTAATCATGCTTAAAAGTCTGCTTTCCCCCCTGTTACTGTAAAATAATACAGTATTCAATTTACTTTTTTTTTTCATTATTGAAATTAACATTTTCTTTTTCTTTTTAGACAAACACAAGCGCACACACACACACACACACACACACACACACACACACACACACACATACACACACACACACACACACACACACACACACACTGTAATAAAATGCAAGTTTATCTATGCATAATTACCCCCCCCCCCCCCCTTCCTTTTAGACTGACATTTTTCTCATTTCTTGTCTGTAGCCATAATTCACTGATAAATATATATATATTATATTAGGAGAGCGGCTTTTTTTTTTGCGGTGGCTTAAATAACTCAATAGTAAAAAAGAAACAATCCTTTTTCCATTAAAAAAGAAATATCTTTTTTCCAACCCAAAAATCCAAAACTGTGTCGACATTTTTAAAAAAATCCAAAACATCCAAAAAATCCAATTTAAATTAAAAAATCTTGATTTAAATTTTAAAAATCGATTTTTTAAAATTTTTATTTAAAAAATCAAAAAAATCACCAACCCTGATAGCCACTCATGTGGTCGCTCACCGCAACCGTAACAGACCACTGTATAACACGTAGCTACAACTCCGCTGTGACCCCAGTGATGACAGTATATTATTATGTTGCGCACTACGTCAAAGTGTGTGTGTGTGGGGGGGGGGGGGGGGGTATGCTTTATTTTCTCCTTTTTTCTTGCTTAAAAGAGTGTAGAAATTAGAGAGGAATAACGCTTTTATCAGTGGCTGGAAAATTATTTCGCGCTATTATCTATCTCGTATCAGAACAGCAATAGTTTGTTGTGTGAATTAATAATGCAGGGTGAAAGGAACTAATAGCAAGTCCTGGGTACACCAACAACTCAGTATCCTGTTAGACTGATTTTTCCGATTCAAAATTCAGGCCTCCACAGGGGATTTTTGGACTCTTGGACTTTGTTTCTGGCTTCTTCAAGATGTTTTATTCATTCTGGCTTCGTTCCAAGGGAAACTTGTATTGCAATCCTAACTAACAAAAACCTAACGTAACACGTTAGCATGGTCGCCATTATGCAATAAATGTCCTCCTAGAAGATCATACAAGGTGTCTCCACCCCCACCCCCCAACAACCCCTAAAAACAGCTTCGAGCAGCAACAGCAACCCTCCTCTCCACACCCACCCCTTTTTTAAACTATCTATCTATCTATCTATCTATCTATCTATCTATCTATCTATCTATCTATCTATCTATCTATCTATCTATCTATCTATCTATCTATCTATCTATCTGTCTATCTATCTGTCTATCTGTCTGTATATCTATCTTTGCATAATGATCTTTAAAGAGTCTTGAGTCCAGGAGAAAACAGAATTTCCGCTGAGATGCTTAAAACGATTGGAAAAGAAGTTTATGAGATATTACTTTTTCTATTTAACGAAATTCTTGAAAAAACAACACGCCTTTGGAATGGAGAAAGAGAAATATAATAAAACTACCTAACAGTGTGTTTGGGGGGGGGGGGGGGGGGCTTAAAAGAGTGTAGAAATTAGAGAGGAATAACGCTTTTATCAGTGACTGGAAAATTATTTCGCGCTATTATCTATCTCGTATCAGAACAGCAATAGATGAGAGACGAAGAGAGGAGCAGGCAGGTTTTTGACTGAGGAGATCATGTACAGATCAGCTGTTTGTTCTGAGAAATATGGTAGAACAAAGCAAAGAATGGAATGTCCCAATTATTTTGAAGTTTGTGGACTTTAAAAAAGCCTTTGACAGCCTAGACCGAGAGGCTCTGTGGAAATGTCTTGCAATTTATGGCATCACAACAAAAATAATAAACTGTATAAGATCATTATATTCCCAAGCAAGCTGCTGTGTCCCTGTTGAAAGAGAACTATCTACACCTTTTGAAGTAAATACTGGTGTTCGACAAGGTTGCATATTATCACCTGTACTTTTTGGAATTGTGATCGATTTTGTAATGAGACAGAGCAAAGACATTGAAAAGGACATTGGATGGACACATGGTACATTTAGGTGATTTAGATTTTGCGGATGACATTTGCCTGCCTATTAAACACCACAGTGCAGGAAATAAACAATTTCCTTTTAACGAACTAGCAAAAGCTGAGGAAAAAGTTTGTCTTTTAATAATGTTTGTAAAACAGAAGTACTACGATATCTTCAGAAACTACGCCCATCACTCTTTATAGAGAACCCCTTGAAGAAGCTAATAGTAAATTCATGGCAGCATTATATCCAAAACTGCAGACTGCCTCAACAACGATCATCAGAGACTTAGAAATGTATGGAACGCTTTTGTGAAATTAAAAACTATATGGAAGTCAAAAATCGTTTCATTGAAAACGAAATTTAAAAATACATAATAGCAACACTTTTGCTGTATTGACGTATAGTTCAGAGATATGGAAAACAAACAAAACAATTCAACGAACATTAAAATGCTGCCAAACAAAATGTTTACGAAGAATATTACTAATAAAACGGAATGAATTTATTACAAATAACGAATTGTTGGAAAGAACTAGAATTGAAAATATCAATACACCCATAAAAAGGACAAGTATGAGATATCTAGGACATGTTCTAAGAATGCAGAAGACAAGATTGCCCTACCAGACATGGTATTGGAAACAAACTGGAAAAAGAAAACGAGGAAGACAAACTGGAAGCTATAGAGGCACAATAGGGGATGAGGTAATCACTCAGGGCCTAGATTTGCCGAAATTGAAGTACGTGGACTGTGACAGGCAAGCGTGGTGTCGACTGCTCTTCGTCTTATGCACCTTACGGTATAGGGAGAGGGTAAGTGAAGAGTCAAGGGTTTACTAACAAGCAGCCAGCAGCCGTGAAGAGGACTCCTTCACGAAAGGACATTGTGATTGAGAAAAGAGTACAGCCTGGTGAAGGAAGAAGGAGCAGCCTGCGTGGCCCCATCACACGCTACAACAACCAACTGATGGTGAAGACAATCAGCCTGCCCACACTGAAATGGACCCTAATGAAGAGGGACGAGGAAGCATGGAGCACCCCGTCTTCCTAAGACCCCAGTTCTATATTCAAGTGTTCAAGTATTCGAACAAGAAGTCTCGCGTATTAGTGTTGTAGATGCTTACCTCCCGTCCACGTTGAAAAAATTGAAACTTTTAAAGTCGATTAATTCTAGGAGGCGGGCTGCTTCGACCCAGCAAGTTTGGGTAAAGACAGATGACACATCCCTTCAAAACGACGAGCGTACTCGGATGGAACATCCTCCTTTTGTTTACGTAGAGGTTTTACGGCGCTCGCAACTGCATAAGGCCATATGAGCGCCAAGAACATCCTCTGCTTTGTTCAAACCTCGCAATCAGTGAAAAGTGCGAAACAAGGTCTAACGTGACAAAATGTGGACATCGCAAACTAAAATCTCCACAGATCGCCCGTTTTGATCGGGCACTGACCTAGATTATCTCCCAGTTCAAGTGTTCGTCACGATTCTACCCCGTCCAAGGTACACGAAGTGATACGCGAAACCAGCGCACGTCAATATAAAATTCACCGTGTGTCATCATAGACACAAATATATACATCTCTCAGCTGCCGCTGGCTTGGTATTAAACATTTCAAAACTGCCCAGGGCAATGTCACCTTGTTTGTTGAACCCAGCCTGTGGCTCTCTTTCTTTGCTAATTGAAGCAGCCCCCTCCCGTCTCCACCCCCCCCCCCCCTTTTTTTCCCACACATAATAGTTTTGTAAAAAAAAAAATGAAAGAAAAAAAAAGCCTAAACCTGGACAAAAAACAAATCTAAAAAGGTTTCAGTGTGATCACTCCAAGGTTCACTGAAGCTCGATATTCTTGTAATTTGACTACAGTTAAAAACGCCCACAGGAGTTGATCTTTAGTCCTGCTCTCCTGATAAAGGTTGCTCTCTTTCTTCAGATAAAGGTTTTTTAAAAGCTGTAAATCATAATAATTATTTTCAGTCTATTCGGGGGATATTTTCTGCTGGTAGATTTATCTGAAACAATTCATCTTGAAAGGGTGACCTCTTAAAAAGCTGTATTGTGGAAGAGGGTTTTAAATCCCTTTCAACAAACAAAAATGCTATTTTAGGGGCTGGATCTGCGATTCAACGTCCAACTCCGATAGCAGCACGCCTAGTGAAGGCAGAGGCTGGATACCAACTGGACTATACGCACAATGGTATCTCCAACTAAAACAAAAATTGTAACATCAATCAATGCTCGTCTACATCGAGGTCGAGTCGAGCTACCAAGTTTAACATATTCGTCAAGGAGGCCAATCCAAGGAGAAGACACTTGAACAATATACAAGTCTGGTGACAAAATATCACAACGAATCTTTTGATCAACTCTGATGGGAACTTGTATGAGGAATCTGTTTTCGACGTCAGTTTTGCATGAACGTGTACATATAGCTGGAGAACAGATTGCCCAAAAGTAAACTGTTCGTGTTTACTTTCGATGGCACTTAGGAATTAATTTAAATTTGAGCCTTGGCAACAAGTTCTCCCGTTGAGCAAAAGTACTTGTACATGGAGTCGTTGGAACCATTGTAATCTCAGCCGTTCATTGATCTGCAAGCCATTTATATCTTAAAGTGTTGATGGAAATCCTAGACTAAAACGTGAAGGACCGTATTGGTAAATAAAGAAAGCTGAATTTGTGTATTGATTTTTTTTGTTTTCGATATGGCATACTTTATGAAGAGCATTGTATCTGTACTGCCGAGCATTTTGGCTAGAAATCTTTTTTAACTTTTAGATTTTAAAAAGTAGTGAGCAAAATGTACTGCTTTCTGACGCAGAAATATTGAATTAGGGTATTCTGTCAAAAACTATGATGAGTAGCAAAAATCTGTTTTGTCAGGAGATAAAATTTTATTGCCGGATTGTAAGAAAAATTTGAACTTTCTCAGGCAAAACCATTTGTTCTAGACTGGGTTTTTTTATTTGTATAAAAATAGGCATATTGTGAACTTTGAATTTCTTACAGAACCGAACATTGATCTGGAACTTGACAGAAATAAATCCAATAATCACTGTTTCAATGGGAACACCAAACGAATTTGAAAAACAATTCATAAAAACTGCTGAAACTGAAAATTGGCATTGAGCATAGCTTCCTCGAGCTTAGTGGTATCTGGCACTAGTCCCATTTTCAGGAATTGATGTTAATCACTTTGAAAGCATTAAATTCGAGTTGCAAAAACGGGACGGGAGTTAGTTCAAAATCAAACTGAAATTCTATTGAGTGCGGGTAATAACCGTGATAAATTTGGGATCAAAGGGAAGATTTTTTCAACAGTCTTGACAGCTGTAAAACTGGTGTTAGTGCAAGATAGCACCCAGCTCGCACATGTTGGCTCTCGTAGTCTAGAGGTACAGTGTTCGTCTTTCATTCACTTGGCCCCGGGTTCGAGACCTGACAGCAACGGAAAATGTTACTTATCTAGCAGTTTCTTCTTTCACCTCCTTTCTTGTTCTATAAACATGTACTGTCATTTGTTTTCATCTCCACTTTCTTCCCAAACCCCTGCCCACCCCGGCCTCCTCTGTCCTTTACTCCTGACCATTTCTACATGTACTGCTACTCCTGGTTCCTTCCTACTGCTGTCTATCAGCCACGCACCTGATCGTAAGTTAGGTAAGATCGAACACCTAGCCTTCTCGGATAAGGGCAAAAAAATGTCAGAGGTTCTGTGTGCAAGTTGTGCACATTTATAACCCATTGTTGGCTTTTAAATCGTTAACAGTCGGCTTTAGTCGCAATCAGGGCAAACATTCAAAATTAATTTCTGCCCCAAACTGAAAATACTCTAGTCCGTATAAAAACAAACAGAATACCTTCGCAATCGAAACGTAGCTTTCTGGGGACAAGGAGCCCTACTAAGTAGGGCAATGGTCGCATAAGTAAAAATCAGTATCACTGTAGGTTGAAGAACCGGCAGTCGACTACCCCTGACACTAGCCGTGGAACGCAAGAAAAAAAATCTCGCTCATACCTGTGAGTATTTTAGACCCAGGACGCACATAGCATTATAGCTTCTACTCTTGCATCCCACTCTAGCTTTAAATGGAAGGCTCTGCACCCTGATTAGAAGAAACTGAGCTGCCTTCGCCATAAGGAAAGCAGGAAAAGATCACATGCTGCCGGGATGTTGTGATAATAGAAAAAGTACTTAAATAATATCCACATTCTAGACCCCATGTCTGCGCTTCTATGAACTATTACACCATAATATTGTAACTCGTTTGGTCATTGTTCTAGCCGCGCGTAATACTATTCTTACATCATTGTAGTTCTGTATTTCTTGCAACTCAGACCCAATTCCCAAATGTGAAAACACAGATGACCACGGCTGACCAGATGGGTTTTTTTTCATTGTGAAGCTGGCTTCATAATAACTGTTCCTTAACGTCCGTGAGAACAGTGGGTATCCAGAGGTGTTTTAGAATTATTCAAGCGAGATGCATCCTGTCTCTTTTGATAAGATACTGCTCGAGGCAAAATACATGGAGTCAAAAATAACTACTATTTCATGCTATGAATTGTGAAATATAATTGTAGTTTGATTATATCACATCCAGGAACTGATAATCTTGAGCGCTCTATTAAAAGTGCTATGATTTTAAAGAGTTTTAAAAATCACTGCATTTAAGGGGAAGGGGGGTTGGGGGGGGGGGTAATCTCATCGTGAGGCAGACAGTGAAACTAGCATCGCATCGATGTAGAGCAGTTGGTTAACAAATCTGGGGTACCCACGAAGTCTGCGTATATCATATAGTGTGGGTCCCAACTTTAAAAATCCATGAAAGTCTCCCTCTGTATTGGGCATCATAAAAATGGACCAGGCCCGTCGTCTTCGCAACGACCTTAAAGGCGACTAATGAGGCTTTCCCGTAAACAAAACAAATAAAAAAGAGAGCTCCTTAAAGACAAATATTACAGTGGATGGCTAAGTAAGCTGCTCGAGACTTTCGGGTGTGGGCCGGGTACACCAGGGACCATCGATTTTGATATCTTGGCACGCCCAGCGATTGTTCTTATTGAATCATGTCGCTTGTTATGTAGAAGGTATTCGTCACGAAGTCTACCCGGCTTTCGATAATGGCATGGGAGACAATTATACCCATCCAGCAAATTCAAAACCAAACAAGACTGTCT
Source organism: Aplysia californica (assembly GCF_000002075.1). Taxonomy (NCBI): domain Eukaryota; kingdom Metazoa; phylum Mollusca; class Gastropoda; order Aplysiida; family Aplysiidae; genus Aplysia; species Aplysia californica. The sequence goes on along the minus strand of NW_004797518.1, from coordinate 339,342 downwards.
TTGCGGTGAGGGAAAAGAAAAAAGAAGGGCGCGGCGTGCGCGCAGAGAGAAAGAGAGAGAGAGAGAGA
>NW_004797518.1:334228-338996 GCF_000002075.1 Aplysia californica | reverse complement strand
TTATTATTATTATTGTTGTTGTTGTTGTTACTGATGTTGTTGTTACTATTATTATTATTACTATTGTAATCATATTGTTGTTATTACTATTATTATCCGTCGGGATCTAGTGTCCATTGGAACAAATTTTAATTCCATGCACTTTTTGGTATTGACACCCAAAAAAGCCATTGAAACTTCTCTTTCAGTATGTGGTTGGGACTCACTGAAACAATTACACGCCTCTGCAATAAAATTGCCAGCTGCGAATTAGGCCTAATGTGGCCTTGGTTCTCTTGGCAGCGGCTACACAGACACTCTGCAGCTTTCTAATAACGGAGCAAATTGAATATTCCCCCTTCCTCTTCCCTTCCCCAGACCCCCCCCCACACATACACATCCATCCCTTACACCCTCCTCCACCCCCACTCCCCGACCTATTGACTTACGAGTTGCACCAGCTGTATATTCAGTATGTATGAGTTTAACGCCCCTATCAACACTATTAATTAGGTTATTATAGACGCGAGGATTACCAACACACCACCTAGCTCAACGTGGCTACATAAAAAAGCGATGGCAACGAAGCTAGAGGGGGACCAAGGAAGACCTTGATAGATGGAATCAGGTAAGCATCCCCCTGACTCAGGCTCTTCGGCTGGTGGCAGAGAGACGCCTCTTTTTTCCCGCAACACCCAAAAGGGTATAAGCGGCGGATAAAAGTAAAAGTAAAGTAAGACGCAAGGCCTCAGAATTTAACCTCTGTCTCCGATAAGTCCGAGCCAAACTCCACAAAACGACTGAGTTCAAGACGCCCAGACTGGTATTTGAACCGGGGCTATCCGCTCCGTTGTTCAGCATGATGTCAACTGAGCTAACGGAGAACCCGCCTTCACTTCAGACGCGTGAAATAAGGAATTCATTCGGCAAGTATACTGTAAAACACTTCGTGTAATGTCAGCCTTACGATCCCAGCATTGCAGATTTTGGTGCTTAGCGGTATGGCAAGCTCAGTGAACATAGAAATAAACAAAAGGTTAAAAAAAATTGGGCAGAAAAACAAACGTACTAACATGATATAGCTTCGGAGAAATCGTGGAACCAAACTCACCGGACAGCTTTGACGACGGACATGATGCAGGCCACAATGAAGAGCGGTCCGAACAGACAGCCAAAGGCCATCCAGAAGATGGTCATCCCACTGAACGCCATGGCGGACCGGAACTCACTTAATCACGTGATCCTGGCAAACGACACTTTGTCCAGAGTGTGCACAGAGAGCCAAAGACGTTTGCCTACACATTGCCTTTTGCGGAGAGTCGACAACGCCACGTCAAAGACACAGACCACGGAAAACAGACTGGAACAACTATGCTTCTGTATCCAAGTTCTGAAAATACCACCAAAAAATGGGACAGAGAGTTAATTGGCATGAAAAACAATCGAAAATACATCAGTTTTCCTGCTCCCCTATCTGTTCAAACATTTGGCTGCGTCTTCCACCCACCCACCCCTCCCCACCCTCACCTATGAACTGTGTTTCTCTGTGTTTTGGGGGGTCGCTTTCCTATCTCTGTTTCTGAGTATATTTATTTCTACTATTTCTATATCAGCCTCTGTTCCGGCCTCTGCTTCTCTCTGTCTCTGTCTCTGTCTCTCTGTCTCTCTGTCTCTCTGTCTCTCTGTCTGTCTGTCTGTCTGTCTCTCTCTCTCTCTCTCTCTCTCTCTTTATTTTTCTCAGTGTCACTATCGGTCAGCTTTCCAATTCAGCATATCAGCCTCACCGAGTGTTTTTGACATGTCGTTTCAAACATTTCCCGAAACAATAACTACTGAAATGCGTAGGCAAATAGTTTTAACTAGTCATTGTCCGGACAAGTCGACAGCTAACTGTGATACAGTAGGTGAAAATCTTCATGAACATAGATGAGTACTTTGTCTATCAAATACGAGAAACGTTCGAATTATTCTAGCTCCTTCTGAAATATTTTTATTATGATCCTAACGAATGGTTAGTATTATCTCTTTCGTACAGACAAACTCCGTGGTGCTGTAGGACTTCGGCAGAGAGCACAATACTTTCAACCTTCTACACGCACCACAGTGTTGTCAACACACACGATTGGAAGAGAACCGTAACGGCCGTATTTCAGGTCAGGGAAAGTGTAAAACATTTATTCTCATTCTAGTCATAAAAAGGAAGCAGGCGTCTATACTTTTAACGCCATCATGGTTAACTCATTAAGGATACACATTTTGGTCAGTCGACATCGGCTGAAGGCGAACTATATTGGTGCTCTCTAAAATAGAAGCGTACGCTTCATTGCTCATCCAGATCTTTTAGTTATGTTTTGTGCGTGTGTTTGATTGAGTAGAAAGAAGCACATGGACACAAAAATGATCACTTAGTGCTGGGAAGAAGTAAAACAGATAAACAGAAACAACAACGGAGAAAATAAAAAGTAGGCCCTACCAGCGGCGTCCTCCAACCACCCACCAGTTCAATTTCTTTTTCTGAAAAAAAAAAGATGCGTAATATAAAAACTAGCAAATGCATTTGCTGGCCTAAAAAAGAATCAACTACAGAAGCCACCCACCTTGCCCTGAACCGGAAATCGCAACTCCCCTCGACTTCCAACGATACAAAAGGAAGGAGAAAGTAAAAGTTCATGTACCTAAAAAGCGTATGATGGTTTGAAAGGTGCTGTAACAGTGTCTGCTTCTGGTCGGGCGTAATATCATAATGACAATATGTAGCTACGTCCCAAAGAGTTAAGAACGCACGCAACTAGCACCGCGTTAAACACGCTTCAGGTTTCCTGTCGACCTATTATGCAACTGGAGTCGACTTCAGCCAGATGGCATCTATTTTCAGAAGGAAGGGAATGTAACCCGCCGAAACAAAAGCGCGAGCAAGAGCAATGCATATAATCATGACGAAAATAACTGATGAATGCGCCGGTTGTTTTATGCCTGTCAGGGTTTGTCATGATGAAAGCATTACATCGCTGCATTTGTTCAGCTTCCCACACAGCTTTCACAAAATTGGTTCTGGTTTGCTTACGTAATTCCAGCGGAGCGGGCCGAATTTTTTCCAGATGTGAGGACACGAACGTGCTGACTGTAAAAAAAAGACAGCGTTGCTTGTGGAACATGCCGTCATAGATTTGAACTTGAGTCGGTTGACATATTATTATGATTTATTGAGCGAACGGCTCTCCTGTGTGATAATACGTAGAACGCTATAGTGTACGGGGACGATGGGGGAGGGGTGGGAAGGAATGTGAAAAGCGAGGGGAGGGAGAGTGTTGAGTTTGAAATGGGAAATTGAAGGACAGGAGAGGTGGGGGGGGGGGGGTATTAAAATTGCCCCTCGCCCCCACCCTTTTCATACAATTTTGTCTTCTGTGCACTGTGCTCAAACGATGTTTCCATGTTTGTACCAATACTTAAAACATTTACAAAAATAAAGTAACTTCTTTGTCTTGAATAAAGAGAGTCGTTTCAATACTGTTTTTCTTTCATTTTTTATTGTTTTACAGAGTGACTCCCCTCTTTGAAATTAATAAGAAAAACCACCACAATACGATCAAATACTACTACTACTACTACTACTACTACTACTACTACTACTACTACTACTACTATTACTACTACTACTACTACTACTACTACTACTAAAAATTACAAGAGATTTTTTTCTGGCGTTAATGACTGTATAGGACTTCATAATCATATAATTGTTAAAAATATTCTTCGCGTGACCCTCTGACAAGCTTACCTTAACTCCTGTAACCTAACAGCAAGTAGGCAAAAGTAAAAAGCTGCTCAGCTGTCTCGAAAAACACATTCGTGCCATTTGCAGCAGGAACAAAGCAGGCCGTTGGTATTTCTCTGACTGTTGTCAGTTATAAAAATATAGCTACTAAAATACAGAGTAAAAAAAGGGGAAGAGCGCCGTACAGGCAACCTGAAGGTCATGAGTTAAAGTCCTGATTTCCTAATGAAAAGGCATTTTTCTCAAATTTTGCTCATGTATTCGACATGAGCAGCCAGACATCATATCATAATGAAGATGTTTGAACGTCTGTGAAATGAGAGTAATCTGTTATCTAGATCTAGATCTAGTATTTGTGGTGGCCGAATTTTGCTATTCAAAAGGCTTTTTAATGGCTGCTTCGATCGACATGCGGTTTTCGCCAAAATATTCTTTAAAATATTCTCCAGATCATGGCACCGTTCGTTTTTTCAGTTTTGAGACAGTTTTGCTGCTAAAAGCTAAACTTCTTTATTTCGCCGATCGCTTTTGTAGGCCGACGCTTCTGTCTCTGTAATTTTAGAAAATCCGCTAAGTTTGTTTATTTCATGTCGTACTTCCGTTCGATACTATCACGCATTGTCGCGCAATGCTGAGCACTATTTTAAGTGTGCGACCCATATAGATCTAGCCTCATGTTTTCTTTTTCTACTTGGTGCTAAATTCGACTGCGATCCTTTTGTTTGATGCCCGTCTTCGCTTTTTCTGGACTACTTTGTCAAATTCTTTTTCTTGCTACTGGGAACAACGTCAATAGATCTGAGATAAGAATCTAGATCTAGATCTGATCATGCCGAAACGAAAAGGAAGTTCTGCAGTTGGAACCCCTCGAGCTCGCAAAGGTCGAGGTGGTCTAGATCAACAACAAAATGATGGGGACTCTCTACATTGTAAATTCCTTTCAGTACGAGTGCTACATTGGGGAACGGGCGACACAGTGTACACACTGCCTGGCCATAAGATTTCCATACG
>NW_004797518.1:328395-332624 GCF_000002075.1 Aplysia californica | reverse complement strand
GAGAGAGAGAGTGAGAGAGAGAGATGGAAAGACTGAGAGGGAGGGGAGAAAGAGGAGGAAAGAGAGAGGGAGAGAGAAGGGGAGAGAGGAAGGGGGAGGGAGGAGGGAAGAGGAGAACAAACAGAGACAGAGAAGTTACAGCGTAAAGACTAATTGAAGGGCAAACAAGTTTGAAATGAGTGATAAAAAGTAACCATCAACCAGATTGATATTTATGAATCAAATAAAGTTCAAGGAAAGCAGGCAGTTAGTCGGTAGAATGAATAAAAACAGAATAAGAAGCTTTTACAAATGAGCCTCTTGGAAGGTGGCTTTCCAATAAAGGCAGGCTTTTGTATAAGTGGCATTAAGCTAGACCTTGAACTCGTTATTTGTTTTTCAGATAGATCTTTCAGAGCAGGTAAAGGTGGGTTTTATTTTTCTAGAAACACGATCGAGGAAAATGAGGCCAGGGTGGACTTCAAAGAGACCAAGGCTAAGAATATTGGGACCAGAACTGGTTAAAGTCGTAGAAAGGACATGGAAATTGGCATGCTTGGCGAGTCTTTTTAGCAGACCGCGGAAACTGACTTATCAGGTGTCTAAGTTGTATCTATTTCTACAGCGATACACAAAGAAGACTTCAATTTCCGAGCAGGAATACGTCCTTCTTATTTGCAGCCCACTTCTAATACAGGGTCTCAAAAATAAGTGCCAATTTAAAGGGTAATAACTTGTTTATCTTTGCACCATTCTCAACAAAACTTAAAACGAAGCTACTCAACCAAGGTGACATAACAATGTCAATATCAAGAAAATTGACTCATGTGTGCGCGAATTATCAAGTTAAACATTTCTACATAAATTGAGTAAAACTAAAAACTTAAAAAAAACTAAACTGTAATGTGTATTATAAGTGCATTACAGAACATGATTATTTGAAACTGTGTTTGCCAGACAAACTCAGGGACGGTGGTGACTATTTAAATTATTTGCTCCAGGTAGTGACGCCTTCTCTCCAGAAGAGCTCAACCACTCCGATAGAATTCCTGAATAACCCAGCCATGTGTTTCAAAGTCAATTCTATAGACACCTTATTAAACACTCAGTTCCAGGGGTTTGATTAACTTTTAGCTGTTTCTGTAAACCCTGTTTTTCAAAACCCTCAAAGCAAGGTACTTTCAATTTTGAATAGGTCCTTATTCTTATATGTACAACGTCAGTTTTAAACAAATGTATTCTTCAATGCACGTTTAGTTTTAAAGACGTGGTAGCCTACAGTTTTGTGTTTTACTCATTTTTTGTTGGATTTTGGAAATTTGATACGCATAGGTTGATTTTCTTCAAACTGACAAATTTGACATCCTTTTGGAAGGACCTTGTTTGTTCTAAGTTTGATTGAAACTGCGGGTACGATGAATGAGTTACTGCCCTTTACATGGGTCATTTTATTCTATAAACACCCAATATTATCTCGATTGTATCAGTAGGGACTTAACATTTCTATAATAACCATTACAATTCCTTCCGTAGTGTTGCTTTCCCTTATCTAAGATCGTAACTTGTACTTCCTTTTAAAAACAATTTTCATTGGATTGCTAGGTTTCTTTGGAGTTAGTCTTGTTCCTCTAAGTCACCAATGAATTTAATAATAATACAGAATTTCCTTTGGAGTTGACGGTATTTTCAGAGGGATACACACGAATTGTCTATCCTTTTGAGAGATACTCTCACTTGTTAATACTGACCAGAGTTTCTTCAGTTCACGTTGAGGCTTAGTCTACAATTCGACCACGACAGCTGTTCGTGGCAGTCCTGCTGTTCTTCAGCTTTGTCAGCCAAAGTTTTTACTGCACGCAACCTAATATACAAACTAAGAACGTCCCGAATTGTTATCCTTATTTGGGGCTCTCGATTCCCCATAACTCACCATCATTTAGTGCCAGATCTGTGACAGACATCTGCGATCATAGTTCTCCATTCATTCCTTTGCTCGGGTGCTCTTAAAAAAGCTACTCTTCCCTGATCTTTCCCAGTTACCCATTTGTTTAGGTTCCCTTAGTAGTAGGTTGCTCTGGGCCTACCCTGCCTCGTTTGCCTTCAATTTTGCCTGTGAGAGCTAGATGTTCAATACCTTTATGTCTATTCAGGTGTCCCAAAACTGCATTTGTCGTTTCCTGGCTGTTTTTAACATTTAGCGTCCCACGTGGGTTTCATCAAGCACTACCTCACTTGATTTCTTTTTCTACCACGATATTCTCAGCAGTCTCCTATGAAACCACATTTCTGTTCCTTCTATTTTATTTTCATTGTCTTTAGTGATTGTCCAGCATTCACAACCATGTTATTCGAGGGACGTCCAGAAAGTAAGTACTGTTTTAAAATAATTATAAAAGAAATAATTTTCCCAATCAAAACGATTTAATTTTTAATACCTCATATATATGATAAATATATGACTACTTCTGCACGTATTCACAAGAACTGTTGAGGCATTTGTCGTAGCGTGGGACGCGCTTCTGAATGCCCTCATTGTAGAAAGCTGCCGCCTGCGATGTCAGCCAATGTCCAGTCTCTCCTGTGAGATCAACGTCCTAGTCGAAGTCCTGTCCGGCCAAAAACTTTTTCAAATTGCAGGAACAGATGAAAGTCACTCGGAGCCAGGTCTGGGCTGTGCGGTGGGTGCTTCCACTGTTCCCATCCGATGGAGGCGATTAGGTTTTGGGTCTGTGCAGACTTGTGAGGAGTTGCATTGTCGAGTAGCAGAACAGCGCAGTCGCTAAGCATTCCACGTCTTTTGTTTTGAATCGCCCAGCGCAGGCCGCATCAGGGGAAAAAATCAGGTGTACAGTGTTTTGTGACAGGCAAGGAGTTCTTTTAGTAGAATGTTGGGGAAATGGGATGACAATTAACTCTGATGAGAACTGCAACACACTTAAAAAACTGCGTAGAGCGATTTCGACTTCGACTCAGACGGTGATCTCACAGGAGAGACAGGATATTGGCTGACATCGCAGGCTGAAGCTTTCTACGATGCAGGTATTCATTCAGAAGCTCGTCCTACGCTACGACAAAAGCCTCAAAAGTTCTGGTGATTACGTGGAGAAGTAGTCATATATATGAGGTATTCAAAAATCAAGCGTTTTGATTGCGAAAATTATTTCTTTTATAATTAATTATTTTAAATTTTAAAACGGTTCTTACTTTCAGGACGTCCCTCGTAGAAGGGTTGACCACACATAGCATTTGAGAACTTTAATTTTGGTAGTCGTTGAGATGTTTCTATTTTTCAGGATTTGGCTCATTTTATTAATACTAGCCTTAACCATTGCAATTCTTCGGTTTATTTATGTGGAACATTTGGCATCAGATGTTATATATATATATCCTAGATATTTAAACTGTTGGACTTGTTTGATCTTTTCACCTTTGCCAATGAGTTTACAAATAGTATTTACTGCTTCCCCATAACTAGTGGAGAGAATAACTTATTCACTTACCATCCATGCCTGCAAGAAACGGTAATCAAAGCAGATACTTTGTCATGGGACGTTAATGACTTCAAGACAAACAAAAACCCTTGTAGAGATCATTAAAATCTCTCTCCAGTCTGGGTTTTTTTCTCAGTTCTTTGATGGCAAGTAAGGGGACGACCGATCAATCAAAAGGCTTGCTGTGTTGCGAGACTCATGTTTCAAAATGGGGAGTAAATTGCTTTTAGCACGGCAGTGGAAAGACTTGTCAAGATGAATTGTGTTAATTAATCTTTTTAAGGGAGGGAGAGGGCGTGAAGGAGGAAAAAGTTTGAATGTTTAGTTGGATTATATGATGGCGTCAAGGGAGAACAACAGAATGACCAATTTAGGTAAATAGGTAGCAGTGCACTTGACGGTCTACCGCGATTTTTTTCTCCTACTTGACGATCAACTACTAGACCAGTCTAATGACGGTGCCGTTTGACGATGTATTAGTTTACTATAATTCACAGCCTTGAAAATGTCAATTCTACGTTTGTACAAGTTTGGAACTGCCAATGATGATATAAAAAGCTTTAACCCTCTCATAACCCTTACCCCAGTCCTAATTTTAGCTCGAACCCTAACTCTTTATCCCGAACCCGTACCCTAACCCTAACCCTAATCTTAACCTCGCACCCTAACCCTAACCCTAACCCATACCCTAACCTTAACTCCAACCCTAACCCTAACCCTAACCCTAACCCTAGCCCTAACCCTAACCCTAACCCTAAC
>NW_004797518.1:307650-308961 GCF_000002075.1 Aplysia californica | reverse complement strand
TGTGTGTGTGTATGTGTGTGTGTGGTTTGGGGGAGAGGGGTAACAATGCTAAACAAACACGTTCACAGCAGCTGCTGACAAAACACTGCTAATGTATTGTTTTACTTACCGCCGACTCTATAGCTCTGTTTGCAGACACAATAAACGATATACTCCGATGGATTCCGTGAATATTATGATATAAAACATGCACCGGAAAAAATCCCAACTGCGGTTTCGTATAATGAATAGCACGCTGTGGTGCGCACGCACAAACAAAGACGCTTAACTCTGGAGAAAGCAAGGAGGCGCCGCAAAATAGCGCGGAACTACACCACAAGAGAAGCTTGTTTTGAGAGCCCGCTATCGTGACAGTGGAATCAATGACTTATTATTTATAAACGGAGAGCGTCAGACTCTAGCCATGCCACTAGAGATGCTCCACCTCTATTGATTCTACCCTACAATAACAGGTTAAAGCCTTTGGGATGTTCACAGCACCTAAGTAAGGCTGTGGGTTTTTTTTTCCAAAAGGTTGCCATTTTCTTTTCTTGTAGAGCCGCAATATTTGAACGGTTGATATGTCACTTTTGGTTTAGTGATAAGCGATAACAGGTGAGAATTGCGGAAACAAAATGTGAGGGTATGGCATAGATAACTCTTTTGATAAGTAAGGCTTTATCTCTTTATCTATCTATCTATCTATCTATCTATCTATCTATCTGTCTGTCTATCTATCTATCTATCTATCTATCTATCTATCTATCTATCTTATTTTTCCTCTCCAGCCTTTCCAGCTCTCTAGCTCTCTAGCTCTCTCTCTCTCTCTCTTTATCTATCTATCTATCTATCTATCTATCTATCTATCTATCTATCTATCTATCTATCTCTATCTATCTCTATCTCTTTATTTATCTATTTATCGATCTATCTATCTTTCTATCGATCTATCTATCTATTTATCTATCTATCTATCTATCCATCTATCTACATGTATCTATTACTTGGTTACTCGGGTGGAGAATAGGAATCACTGCAGGCGTACAATGCCATAGCTGCTCCTCCCTTCTCTCCAGGATCCACGAAAGGGTTGGCTTGCTGATCGTACCAGTCATCAGGTAGTTGGATGATAATATTATACTCGTACTTCTGGCTTTTCCACGCAGGTTAATGTCCCTCCCCGACTCTCTTCAGACACCGGCTTCCCACAACTTTCAATCATGAGTGATGTGGAGCCATCATCTTCTCCGTGGTCGTTAAACCATGCTCTCAATGCTGCCAGAAATGTTTATCTATCTATCTATCTATCTATCTATCTATCTATCTATCTAT
>NW_004797518.1:301610-302740 GCF_000002075.1 Aplysia californica | reverse complement strand
GTTGGGGGGGGATTGCTCTGTCATCACGACCCCGCTCATCGAAGACGGAAGTGTATCATTAAGTAATTATCGCTGTTATATCCATATCAGTCTCGACAAGAGGACGTAGCACGTCTCCTTTACATTGATGACCCGGTTTTCATTCTGTCCAACCGAATTCCTCTTTCATTTCCCAGCAAAGTAATTTGTGAGGCAGCGTGGTGGAATCAGGCTCTCGTCAAAATAATCAAAGTGAAGAAACTTGCATTTATCCGCAGGTTTGTGAATTTTTATAAAATTTTTGTTTTTTAGCTCAACACCTTTCATGCCCATTAAAAAACTCATTTCTGTGTGGATTTTTCTGAAAAACGTTGATTAAAGGCACAAAAATGTAAATTTTCAGTTACCACGGACTCTAAAGCTAAGGAAATAACTAATCTTTGGTGGCCATTTTCTCACTAATTTTACCTCTGAAAACAGGTGATCCCCACATCATTCATTCGCAAATATCTCGACTTGTATTCAAGAAAAAGGGATTTTTTCCCATCCAAATAAAGATAAGTGAACAAGCTTGAAGATGATGCCAATAACTCTACATGCCCCAAAATAGACGAGTGCCTGATTCCACCACGCTGCCTCACATTTGTCGATCCCATCTAGAGACACTCCTTTCAGTTAAGCAAAGTAGAAACCAGCAAAGAGAATTAGCACATATTATTCCCCAAATTTTCATGCGTTTCTTAGATGGACACAATTATTTATCTAAATTGTCTTCAGCTATTGCTATTCTTTCTGTTCATTTCTGTGGTACGTTTGCTTTCGGATGTAATTATATATCCCAGATACCTAGATTTCTGAAGTTGACAAAATACATATCAAGTGAGAGTCAATTGACCGGTGTTTGCGCTCTATCACTTAGTCTTATTCAACGACGGATCATATTACTCATTTAATTCTGTCCAAGATAAAGCCACACAATGCTGTGAGAATAGCAAACAGAAAACTGAATTCCATTTATTCAAGTGAAATGGTTTTCCACGCCTCAGAGATGAATTCTTCTCCCCATAGATAATAGATAGAACCTGATACTAAACACGCCCGCCCCCCAAAAAAACCCAACAACCCACACCCTTTTTATCCCACTCACCCTC
>NW_004797518.1:295054-297852 GCF_000002075.1 Aplysia californica | reverse complement strand
GTGTATACCATACGTTTATGTGTGTTTGCGTGTGTGTTTGTGTGTGTGTATGTGTGTGTGTGTATGTGTGTGTCTTTTCAAGATGTCTTTAACAAGTCTATCCACTAATAACACGCGTAAGACGGGATATTTATTTGTTAAAAACGAAAGAGGATGTTTCTTATGTTTCCTAAAGCGAAGAGAATAGTTGCAGGAAATCTCTCAGCAGAACTGTATCTAATTAATTTTGCTACATTTTCAATCATTTGAGATCAGCTGCGGATCAGAGTCTTATGGGAGTGCCCACCGTAAGGTTAAACAAACTGGGAAAATCAGCTATTTCTTCTTTATGCCCCTCACATTTGGAATTCACTCCAAGATAAATGCTTTTTTATGTTGCCAGAGAGAGAGGGGGGTGAGAGAGGGGTGTGAGAGAGAGAGGGAGGGAGAGAAAAATAAAGAGAGAGAGAGAGAGAATGAGAGAGAGAGAGAGAGAGAGAGAGAGAGAGAGAGAGAGAGAGAGGGGGGGGGTCTTAAGAGACATTTATTCAAAGCTATGCCAGTAGGTGTTTTACGTGATAATGTGCGTGTGTCTGGGAATTGTGTGTGTGTGTGTGTGTTTGTAATCTGTCGTTTGATTTGTTTTGGTTGTACAGAATAATAATCTGTATTTTGCTGCATTTAGAGTCGTCTAAGGATTAGGAGCTGCAGTATTAGCATCGGTATTAGTATTAGTATCAGTATTACTATTAGTATTAGTATTAGTATTGTATTAGTATTAGTATTATTGATAGTATTAGTATTAATATCATCATATTTTCCCTTTCAGAGTCCTTTTCACAGGTACTTCTGGTATAGTGGTTAGGAACTTCGTAGTCGGAAACAGAAGATGAGAGTTTGATTCCCGTTTGGGATAATCTTTTATTGAGTTTCTCCACTGTCTTTTGGGACGGTGTATCCCTCTCAGCCCCTATTGGCTAAGCCATGCTGGTTCGAAGCAGCCCACCTCCTGTATGATTAACAGAATACTACGAAGAAATAAAACAGATCTATAAAGTATAAGTTTAGTTTTGGTGAGAGTTTTATGGCACTTGCAACACAATAAGGCCATAATATAAGTGCCGAAGATTAGAGATGTTACAAGAGAGTAACAAACACAAAAAAGAAGGAGGAGAGAACAAGACGATAGATCTTTTATAGGAAATAAGGAGCAAACCACACCAAAGCACCTATTAAGCACCCACAAAATATAAGTGATTTGTTATGTTCTAGCGGCTTAGCTGTAATTTCTGTCATCCAAAAAAACCAAAAACAAAACAAATAACAGAACAGAACAGAACCAAAACAAAAAATTCAACACCTCTACCTTCCACGTCACTCATTGTGTGTCTAGCGTCTTGCTAGACCTATCTCTTTAATCATACAAAACCTAAACAAAATAAGGAACAAAATAAAACAACAGGCGAATAAACAAACAAGCAAAATCTGCCCCTCAAGTGACTTAGAGGTGTACAAGAGAGTAACAAACACAAAAAAGAGGGAGGAGAGAACAGGACGATAGATCTTTTACAGGAAAGAAGGAGCAAACCACACCAAAGCTCTTAATCAAACCTTTTTTTTAACGAAGAACAAAACAAAACAATGAACAAACAGTAAAAGCTACCTTCCATGTGATTTCCTCCCTAAATCAAACAAATAAATGGCAAAACAAAGAACAAAGAAAAACAACGAACAAATAAATGAGATCTACCTTCCAGGTGACCTGTCATGTGCCTAACGGAAAACAACCACAGAGCAACGGGCATTCATAAACACCCGCATGCCATGATGTGGGGTGTTTGAACTTTGAAGGGGACTACTTTCCTCGCACTGGTATGTACAGTGCCCACAGTACAAACTTTCGCCTAATACGTATTTGATATTGTTTGTTCCTATCGAGGACAGCCCGATTTTAATAATAATAATATAATAATAATAATAATAATAACAAAATAATAATAATAATAATAATAATAATAATAATAATAATAGATAGCATTTGTATAGCGCAAATCCTCACTCAACAGCAAGCGCTATGCGCTTCACAATCTATATATTACCCCAGCAGACCTGAGAGCATTCTGAAACAACCTCAACTTCCTGGGAAGCATACAGTGTAAGCTGCCATACAGGCGCTAAAACACTAACCTACTGACAAGATCTTTCACTGTCTATATCTGTGCACCCATTCTCACCTGGGTGAAATGAGGAAAATTCGTGTAAAGTGCCTTTCCCAAGGACACAACGTCACGATTACGAGTCTCGTAGCCTAACCACTCCTGGAGATGGAAAAACTGCCATTCTGGCACAATGCGGTCCGATTTTCCAAAATCAAACATGCAATAATAATTTTAGCAATAATAGATTTCAATTAGTTTTCACATTTTCACTTAGATACAGCAATACACATGTACAAAGAACACGTGCACCATACGATTCCAATGGTGATCCATTTTCCCCATCTCTCTCTGTCTCTCTCTGTCTCTCTCCGTCTCTCTCTCTCTCTCTCTCTCTCTCTCTCTCTCTCTAACTCTCTCTCTCTCTCTAACTCTCTCTCTCTATGTATATCTATCTCTATATCTCTCTTTCTCTCTTTCTTCCTTTCTCTCTTTCTCTCTTTTTTTCTTTCTTTTACTTGTTCGTTCTTTCTTTTTCTCTCTCTATTTTCTCTATCTATCTATCTTATCTCCCTCTTTCTTTCTCTCTCTCTCTCTCTCTCTCTCTCTCTCTCTCTTTCTCTCTCTTTCTCTTTCTCTGTCTCTCCTCGTCTCTTTGTCTCT
>NW_004797518.1:293189-294183 GCF_000002075.1 Aplysia californica | reverse complement strand
ATTTTCAATACAATGAAAAATAACATCACTGGACGTTTTCTCATACATTATTTGCCCGTACCCAGAATCCACGACGTTTATCCCATGAAAAGTAGTTATGTACCACAATTATGATCTATTCAGCTAGCCGGATCTCCAAAACTGAAATATTTGAGTGCAATGTGAAAGAGGCTGAAGGTTAAAGTAAAAACCTAAACAACAAGGTGAGTTTCACGAGAGAACACACCTTTAAAAGAAACTTACCAAGAGCATTGCCCTCAGCAAGATTACTTTGCCAACAGTTTAGAAAACTGAAAAGTCGATATGGTATTTCAAATTTTTCGTATTATTTAATCTCAAGACCCCCTTCTTAAAAACAGTTCACGGCCTCTTTCGCACATGACGTCATAGCCACCCAAATGTGGCTCCACTGAATATGGAGAAGCCCGGGTGTGTGCAATAGGTCAAGTGAGTTACCCCAGAATTACAAGACTCTATCTGCTCAGTACCTAGTTTTGAGAAATGTGGCGTAAAAAAATTTTCAGGAGTTTAACAACATGTCAAGCTTTTTCGAATGCAACTCTTTTAATATCTTGATAATGAATCCGAATATTCTCACGATTTCAATAGAGCAGAGGGAGCATTTGGTTTCTGACCTCATGGAGTTAGTAACTAAAAACGGCCAAAAATGTTAGAACTTTGTAATTATAAGGTAGCGAAGTGGTGGGCTAACGTTTCTTTTTACCCACAAACAGGTATTATTATGTCATCTGAAGAAAATTTTTGCTGAAACTGTAAAACTACCTCCTACGTCAAGGTTATACCCTTCATGCCTCCGGGGTAAACAAAACAACGATAATGAAATCATTTTACATAAATCCTTCATATCGACATTATCTACAATATTTTTCACATGTTTAAAGAGTTCAAGGACGCTGGGGTATGCTTCATTAAACAAGGTAATTTTTTCAATCGTGTCCAACCCGCACACACTTTGTGAGGATGCTTTAACTAT